>NW_011348905.1:12700-19592 GCF_000735185.1 Notothenia coriiceps
GTGTGTGTGTGTGTGTGTGTGTGTAAGCCACAGAGACATCTGTCAGCCCATGCAGAGCGACAGACACAACCCAGTGGCTCCTCTAATGAGCTCACTGCTGCTGCTCTGCCGTGGGGATCCTCACACCCCCCAACACATTTGAGCAACTAATTAACCTAAAAGTTGCCTTCTTAGAAAAGATAGTCACGATTCATTTGGCCCTCAAAGAAAACTTCTTAGAGTAAAAATTATGTGCAATTTTTCCTCCTCATCCTTTATTAGCATTTGGACCCAGTCTGTGTGCGTTGTCTTCCTGTCACCTGTGCCACTCTTAGGTACACAATGTCAAAAATCATCAACAAAATCTAGTTAACACCTTATAAACCAACTTTATTCCAACTCATTACAACAGATTTTACTTTCGTCTTTTGAATTTTTCGTCAATTGACCCTTATTTACACAACATTAGGCATGATAGTTAAATGAAATTCATTCAGAAATGTCGCCTTTTTCAGATAAGGAGGACCCAACTTGATGATTTATCACAGAAGTGACAAATGTAGTTTTATGTTTTCAAACCTTTTGAACTGTTTTAAGGGCAGCACATAATGACTAGATGCTACCAATTTAAGTAAAACACGCATAATTCAATGGAAGTAGTGATCATTCATTTTTCTTGCCTAGTATGGAACCATGCGTGTTATTTCTTGTGGAAATTTTAAAAAGTGTCAGTGCAGAGCCGTTTTACCACGTATCATGTGAATGCAGCTTGACAGTCTCAAATACATTTCTGCACACACAAATACATTTATTTGCAATATTTTGGTGCCAGAACTTCATCCGGCAAAATGCATGTCGCCCCAACTCCAAATTAGCTGAGTCCCCCCCTCCCCCATACAGTTCTTGACTTTACGCTGACTGCTGCTTTCAAAGGTCTATCAGCAGAACCGAGCCATGCTGTCATCATCAGCTCCGTCACCTGTCCAGCAGCCAGCTGCTCCTCCAGTGATAAGGCTACCGTTTATTTTGGGATGGAAATTCAGCCTCACTGTGTCTGCTCACAGACTGCACCCCCGATGCCTCGCTGTCAATCAGGCAGACAAGGTTCTATTGGAGTTACAGAGTAAGCTGTATGTGATTGGAAACCAGAATTGGACAACAAAGAAACCTTAAAATAGGAAAACATCTGCTTAAGCAATGAAAGTTACTGAAGAATGGTGGTAAACTTCAAACAATTAAAAGACTGATAATATACTCAGAAAATACATTTAGTATTTAAATAATCACAAAGGACTTAATGAACAACCTGACTGAATGCAGCAATCCTGTTTCCTAATTTCCCAGAAGTGTTATAGCCACCTTCATATTCTTATTTGCCTCGTCCTCCTCATTTCAAATGAATCAGTGTCAGGCAGCGTCTAAATGGGATGGGGACAAACTGCAGACTGCCAATGCAGAACACACACTGAAAACACAACTGTCAAAACAGAAACACAACGGCTGAAGGGATTGTGATTTGCTTTTAGGATTTGAGCTTTCTCTGCTGCCGTTGAGTTTTTCTCTTCAGGGCCACCGTACATTCTGGAAATCTTGTTGCTCTTCCTTGCCGAGGTGTTTCAATCCTGGATGTATAATAAGAGGTTTCGATCCATCATGCACAGTGACATTCTCTGCCTGTAGGACGCCAGCCTTCAGGGCCAAGAGCCTTTGATTGGCCGTCCCATGGTTTAATTGAAACCGTAAAATTATTTTCTTTTGGCTCAAATGCTGAACCAGATCAAAATGGCTTAGGAGAAATGTACTGCTGGGATATTCTGTTGAGTGTTTCATTGCAGCTTGTGGAGGAATTAGTAAAGGCCTGACCAATGGAGGATGGTCAGACAGAAGGAAAAAACTTTAATGTAATGGTCGGAGTGTTTGCTGAATAATAAATGCCAATATTGGAACACAGCCGTACACTATCTGCTCTGCACCAAACTACCTGCTGAACATTTCATTTTTTTTATACTTCATTTTTTTTAGGGTGGGTGAACTCAAATGTTTGTAATGGAATCATATTTGGTGCAGGCATAATAACAGAAGTCCCTATTTCAAAAACTGGGCGAATCCTCAGATAAAAAAACAGCATAAGCCAAAAAGTGAAAACAGTCTTCAGTGACCGATCTGGTTCGATTCACCCAGTCCTGCATGGTGCTGTGGTCCTTAATATTAATAAATGATCAATTGTATAAAAAAAAACGATGAAAATACTTCAGACTGCTCTTGGGGCCATTTGGAAAGCAGCAGCTGATTAAAGTAGACCTAACTGCTGAACATCGTGGAGCCTTTAGTGAGCCAGGTATTTACTAACGAATGACGAATTTACATCTCCTTCATCAGGTGATCAAATGTCAGTGTTTCAAATCTATTAATGCAGCTTTATTCAGTAAGATAAAAAATAGTAATATTGCGAGAGCCTGGACTGAAATGACTCATATGAACTGTTATCACTTCCAAAGAATCAAATATCCATTACAATATAATTGGGCTTTCAAATAACTCCAAAGTTGACACACTGTGTCATTATTAGACAACGCCAATGTCTTTATGTTAACAGTGCAAAAGTCTACGTTTTGTGGTGGAAGGTTCATGGGTGGTTCTAGGGGGGGCAACAGGGCGCAGTGCCCCTGTAACTGAGCTTGGACCCCCCTGTGACCCCCCTCCAAAAGAAAAAAATGATAGAGATGCAGTAAAGACTGTGTTGTGGAAAAAACTGGATTTTTTTTTGTTTAATTTGAATAATATAATAAAATCAAATTGTAACTTAGACATTGAGCAATATTATGTTACTAAAACAAACACCAATAATCATATTCATATTTTTTTGTGGGCTGTGACTATACTGAATTAAAATGTTATAAATCTTGAGCACATTTCGTATTGTAACGCAGTCTCTGTGTTTTGTTGCGCATTAAATGTGCTCGTCTCATAAAATAACTGGCCCCCCGTAACATTTGTATTGAACCGCTACTGGGAAGGTTCAAACTAAATCAAAGGACTTTCACCCAGGATACGCTATTTTGTGTCCGATATCAAACTAAAAGTCAACACAAATGTTTATTTTTCTGTGCTTGTGTTATTTCCTGCAGGTTTAGTCAGGTGTGAGGCCACCTGTCATCAGTTGATCAGCCTGTGAAGCTGAGTGCTCCCTCCAGTGGAGACTCTGTGTACTGCACCCTCCGTGTCCAGTGTGTCTCTCTTTGAACCACATGAGGACTACAGTCAGTCATACAGTGGTAGCAGAGGAGTATACAGAGGAGGTGACTATTTTAAGGCCAATAAAGACGATGGATGGTCTCTATATGATTGAATAAAGGTGGATGAACCTCATCTGCATCTGAGGCTCCACAGTGTCTGCCGCTCACAGATGAAGGCAGTAACTGTGATCTCTGGTGGGGAGGGTCAGCTGGTGTTGTGAATCAGGCCGCTGAAGCGTCACACACGGCTTCTTCACAACCCCAGGGACCCTCCCTACTACTTCCTGCTGGGATGTCTGAAGATCAGAAGATAGCCAATATGTCTACAATAAGGGAGAATGGAGTTATAATTATCTATACCGACTATCCAAATTGTGTTCAAAGCTGTTTCCCTACAGATTTATGTGCCATCATTTAGAGTACATTTCAGAAATGTATACTGTATATTTTTGTATCGAGAATATAAGACAATATTTTTTATTCTAGAAACAAATGGAAAACAAGTAAGCACATCTTCTATGGGTCGATTCAAAATGTTGATAGCCAAATTCAAGCCAATGTATTTGTCAGAACAGTACTTTGTCTTTGGTAGAGTAAACTCGAAATTCAGTTTTTGCACTGACTCTTTATTAAACGCGACACCATGTTTATTGAAAAGGTACGACTGATCTTGTTTCTACTGGAGAGAGGGAACTTTGTCCCGTAGTTTGCTGCTGTATTTACACCCTCCATCTGAAGGAAGGGTCAATACATATGCACCTTTCTTCTTTTTTTTGCAATTGCTCATGTGCCGGGTCTCGACAAATGTTTGAGTGGTTAATACATGTCTCATAACGAAAGGAACAACGTTGGTGTCTTTGTCTCATTATTGTAACACTCATCAAGGGACATTTTCACACTCAAAAAGATACACAGATGTTGCATTGTACAGCTTTTACTAAATCATACACACATGTATAGTACAGTCTGATAGATAGATGGATAGATAGATAGATAGAAAAACAGATCGATAGATGGACATATAGATAGATAGATAGACAGATAGACAGATAGACCGATCGATAGATAGATAGACAGACAAACAGATAGATAGACAGATAGATCGATCGATAGACAGAGAGACAGACAGACAGATAGATAGATAGATAGATAGATACATAGATACATAGATAGATGGAGATAAATAAGAGTTTGGCAACACACAGACAAATGCATGATAGAAATATAAAGGGTGCGTTGGCACATAAACCCAGGCTTGTGTCAGGGAGGTGGATTCATGGTTAGCTGGAATGTATTAGGAGGCTTTTAATTCAATGAAGCATCACACACTGGTCTTCTGAATCTGGGATACTTCATTCAAGTAGGAGATGAATAACTTGGTTCCTTCAATGTAGTTGTACCTGAGAGAAGAAAGGAAGGAAATGGTTAAACACCTGAATTGTTTCAGCTGTAAATCAGACAGTTGGAAAGGAAATCGATTACATGTTTAACCACATTCAAGTTCCATTTAGCTCAGGTTCTACAAACATCCACCACTATCTAGAGCAGCACCCTAATAACACTTTAGAGACAGATAGATAGATAGATAGATAGATAGATACAGATAGATAGATAGATAGATAGACAGATAGATGGATAGACCGATAGATAGACAGATGAAAGCATTTCAGCCCTCTTTTGTGATCTTTTGTTGTATTTGTATTGACATTAGATTCATGTTATCCCTATGAATGTGTTGAACATATCCTGGAATATAATATAAGGTTAAAGGATTATGTAAGAGATGATAAGACTGCGTGAGCCCTGGGTTATACTCCTGCCTATTGCCTTCTAAATAGATCCCTGCAGCTGGTGTTGTTACACAGTAACGCTCCAATAGACTGATTTAGAGCTTGCTGTGAATGAATTGGAAATAAAAAAATGGTGGTAAACCAATGGAGTCAAACCTGCTCATTTTCTCATTCTGGGAGTGCATCCCATCATCGAAGCCTCCGATGGGCATCATGATGATGCTTTTCCCCAAAACGTCCTGGAACGTCCTGGCGATGGGGATGGTCCCCCCTTCTCGTATCAGGTCAGCATCCATGTCAAAAACTGGAGAAGATGTATATTTTATATAACAGTGTTATTTATAAGGTATCAACAATAAAGGTAAGCCAAAAGCAATAACACCCTATTGGTTTTGTTAGCTAATTTGATACATTCAGTGTTTGGATATCATTTTCTTTTTCTCCTCTGCTTAAGAAACTTTCAACCCTTAAGTCCTCTCTACTCCTTGCAGGGCTAAGATGCTTTGTGAATTACTTATCCTTACCATGATCTAGTTTTATTTGTAAGGGGAAAGTCTTACAAATAACAAAGATAAATATTTGAGTTCATAGAATATATATCTGGTGAGAAATCTTGGGTCTGTAAAGAATCCCATTTAGAGGATTCTGGTGCAGTGTGAGGTGTGAATGTCAGGTGGTCGTGGGGGGGTGTTCAGTACCTCTCTTGATAGCAATCTTCCCCGCCTCATAGAGAGGATGCTGAGTGTCAGCCAGCCAGGGCTTGGCCCCGATCACCATGGTGACCTTCAGCTTATTGAGACTCTTCCTCTTGGCAAACACTGAGTGAAGGTAGTCTGTTACCTAAAGTATCCAATCAACAAGATAACAGCAGAGATATTTTATGAAAATAAAGTATACGTTTTCTCTCAAAAAAGACATCATTAGACATCAGAGCATACCTGTTTTTTCACCATAGCAGGGTCCATGTCTGGGACTTGTCTGATGGAGAACTTAGCAGTAACTTTAGCCGGGATGACAGTCTTTGTGCCAGGGTCCGAGAAGGCCCCCTCTATGCCGTGGATGGTGACAGTGGGGTAGCGCCACCTGTGTGCCAGCAGGTCAACCTGCAGGAGACATACCATGATAATCCCTTTTCTTGTTGTGTCCAGCTTGCTTTTAGGATTTTATAACAACATTCAGAATCAGAATCAGAATACCTTGATTTGACCCATAGAGGGGAAATGTACATTTGTTACAGCAGAAAAGAGCCAAAGACAGCTTAATATTAACTAATAAGCATGCATAAAAAAAAAATATATTAAACATACAAAAAAAGAAAACAACACAATTTACAAAATACACATCCTGTAATAGTGCATAATTATAGCTATGCAGGCTTGGGGATTAACGGATTACATGTAACGTTATCAGGATACAGAAAAAAAACTGTATTTCATTAGTTACATAAAGAATAGGAATAGTAATTGTAAGTAATAGTAAAACACAAGGTGTATTTGTAACAGAATACATTTTGAAAGTAACCTGCTGTTTTCAGCTTTACATTGCTAGCTGCTAGCCGCTGGCCCAGCTACACTGAACAAAAATATAAATGCAACACTTTTGTTTTTGCTCCCAATTTTCATGAGATGAACTCAAAGATCTAAAACATTTTCTATATACACAAAATAACCATTTCTCTCAAATATTGTTCACAAATCTGAAAAATCTGTGATAGTGAGCACTTCTCCTTTGCCGAGATAATCCATCCCACCTCAAAGGTGTGGTATATCAAGATGCTGATTAGACAGCATGATTATTGCACGGGTGTGCCTTAGGCTGGCCACAATAAAAGGCCACTCTGAAACATGCAGTTTTGCTTTATTGGGGGGGTCTGGGGGGGGTCCGAAA
>NW_011348906.1:0-10239 GCF_000735185.1 Notothenia coriiceps
CAGCACCTCCAAATCTGAGGCCATGGTTCTCAGCAGGAAACCGATGGACTGTCCACTCCAAGTAGGGAATGAGTCCTTACCCCAAGTGAAGGAGTTCAAGTATCTCGGGGTCTTGTTCTCGAGTGAGGGAACAATGGAGCGTGAGATGGGTCGGAGAATCGGAGCAGCGGGAGCGGTACTGCAGTCGCTTTACCGCACCGTTGTGACGAAAAGGGAGCTGAGCCAGAAGGCAAAGCTCTCTGTCTACCGCGCCATTTTCGTTCCTACCCTCACCTATGGTCATGAAGGATGGGTCATGACCGAAAGAACGAGATCGCGGGTACAAGCGGCCGAGATGGGTTTTCTCCGCAGGGTGGCTGGTGTCTCCCTTAGGGATAAGGTGAGAAGTTCGGTCATCCGGGAGGGACTCGGAGTTGAACTGCTCCTCCTTCGCGTCGAAAGGAGCCAGTTGAGTTCGAATGGTGATTAATCATGATTAATTAATTTTTAAGCTGTGATTAATCTGATTAAAAATTGTAATCGTTTGACAGCCCTAGTATATATACAATAAATGCAAGCTCAAGTTAGCATCACAAAATCATGATTGTATTCAAAGATTGATTTTGAGTAGACAATACAACGTTGGTATGTATTAGAGGCCACTATTAATGTCCACACATGTATTGTTGATTGTTCATTCGTGCAAATACGTTTATTTCAGCATTAGAAATGTTTGTACATTTTTCCACATCAATCTTGCTAGACCACACAAATGCAGTTTTAGGAAGAACTTGAGGAAGACAAATGCTTGGATACTGAGTCCAGGTCATGTGATGAAGGCTGTGTTGTTTTAGGTGGAGACGCAGGGCAGCCAGGTGGAGCTCCTGAGACAGAAGAACAAGCTGCTGCTGGGCGAGAACAGACAGCTGCAGCACAAACTGGAGACAGGGGAGAGGTCAGTGGCCTATAGGATATTGAGAAATGTTTTACTATGAAATATTACGATCAATGTATCAGTAATATTCTTAGCAGATGAGGTTAAGTTTGGTTTCTAAGTGTTGCATGTTGGGCATTTTTAGGACGATCCTAAAACACAAAAAACCTCCTAATGATATGACCAGGTTAGCTGTTTATTCTACAATATAACTGTACATTTAACTGATTGTTGTTGATCTTGCAGAAACCTGGAGGAGGCTGCCAGTCAGAACTGCGAGCTGCTGGCGGTCATTTCCAAACGGGAAGACTCCATCCACAGCAATCAGCTCCGCCTGGAAGAGAAGAGCCGGGAATGTTCCATGCTGAGCCGGAAGCTGGAGGAGGCTCTGGGTGACGCTCGCCAACAGGTCTGTAGCTGAACACTGGTCAAACACAGTGTGGGATTAAAGAATACAGCAGGAGATATCATTAGTAGCTCGTAGCCTTCCCAATCGTTTCAGACTTTTGCTTTGACACAAAAGCGGTGCAGACAGATAGGTTCTTCAGCAAAAATAACAGGGTTGTGCAGCAAAAAAAAGGAAAACTGAGCACTCAGCAGCAGGGGTTTCTGCAGCTTGGGAATGTCGGGCTGATAAATGAGCCTGTATGTCTGTAAGTGCATATTGTTAGGGACATCAAATATAGGGATACATTAGGTTTAGATGTATATAGGGAAGGTGTGGCTCAGTGCGTTAGTGCGCTGATCTTTGGCTTAGGGGCGCACAGGCTCAATCCCGCTGTGTCCCCTGACACTTCACCCAAATTGGTCCTGTGGGGATTGCACACAGTATGTAAGTGGCTTTGGGTAAAAGCGTCTAACAAGTGACATGTAATGTAATGGGATGTAATGTAGTATACCCTCTGCTGAGTAATAAAGTCCCAGAGGTGGAGAAGTACTCAGCTCTACCAGATGGTACTCTGTTACTAGTCCTGCAATCAAAATGTTACTCAAGTAAAAGTAAAAGTATTAGCATCAAAATATACTTAAAGTACCAAAGTACTTATTATTTATAATATGTTTTGATTATAATTATTAATGCATTAAATAGCTATCAAAGCTGGTAAAGGTGCAGCTAACAAAAAAAAGTCTCTCAAAGTATAGTACTTGAGTAAATGTACTTAGTAACTTCCCACCTCTGTTAAGTCCAATTTATGTCTCATATTTTTTCCAGATTTCAGAAACTAGAGGACTTGCTGCCACTAAAGAACGCTCCACCCAGTCCAAGATCATCGACCTAGAGACTCACCTTAGCAGGAATACCTCCGAAATCAACCAACTGCGGCGCAGCAAAGAGGAGGTAGAGGCAGCCATTAATAGTTGATTTAAAATGTGTATGCATCAGCTGTGTCAGCAGGTCTGTAAGGTGTATTTGTCATGTTCAGGTGGAACGGCGGTACCAGAGCCGACTGCAGGATGTGAAAGATCGCCTGGAGCAGTCAGATACCACAAACCGCAGCCTGCAGAACTACGTCCAGTTCCTCAAAGCCTCCTACACCAACGTGTTCGGAGACCTGGCCCTGGGCGGCTCTCTGCGGTCCCCCTCACCCATCTGACAGCCCCTCTTAGTCTGGCTGCCAACATTGTGAAACCGGACATGTTGAGTACCCCAACATTTTATGTTGGAAATGTATAGAAGGGTCCCCAGCACATAGAATCTGCTGGATGCTAACCTGCATATGTCGGGCAATTCGCATAATTAGTATAAGTTGCATTAATTAGCATGCAGTCAATAGCTAAAAAAATGGCTGACATATTTTCTATTTTCAAATAAATAGGCAATTTGTCCAATCAAAATGATCCAGAGTCCCTTAAATCTTCAAAATCAACCCAAAATGCACCAAAATCAGCCCACAGAGAGTACAACTATTAGCTTTTCCTGGTTAAAACTGCCATTTGTTATCCTGTAAAAATGTCAGAAATGGACTCCTCAATAACCCCCAAAACCCCTCCAAAAGTACCCAACATATGCAGGTTAGCATCTGGCAGTTTCTATGTGCCTGTACTATACATTTCTAACATAAAACTTTGGGGTGCTCAACATTTCTGGGTTAACAATAGGACTCTATGAGCTGGCAGCTAGACTATCTGTCAGAGTATTGTGCACACGGTCCAAAACCGTACGGGGGTTTAAACCTCCACATCACAAGAGCTGGAGGCCATTAAGATGCTCGGTCTGTTGCCTGGTTACTTGGTTCAAACCAGGGAGGAGCAAGAGTATATATTGGCTGTTATCTAGTAGGGCTCTTAGAATGTAAGACTTATCTATGTTAAAATGTATTTAGAAATGAATTTGTAGACAATACAATTTTATCAAAGAAATTAGAAAAATCTGAAAAATAGATATTTTGTAATATCAAAGCCTTTACAAGATGTATGATTTGAAAATGTGACTTCTAGTTGTACCCCAAAATACACAGAGATAGGGCAACTTTTGAAGACTAGATTTATACTCACCTCTAACAACTTTAACTCTACTCATGCTTATTTTACCAGAAGCTTAAATCCACTAAATTCATTTCCAACACCTTTGACTTATTAAAAAAAAGGATTGTGAAAACTACAGAAAGGAGACAAGGGCTCCTCGATGTATCAGGTACAATGCAAAACACGGCAGCAGAAGGAACTGTGTGCAGCTATCATCTCCCCTCCAATTTTCATACTGAAATACTGCGGCCTGTGTACACGGTCTGTGGTGTATAAAGTCATTTGGCTACAGTCACTGGATACCTTTTGGCATCACTAAAACTAAAAAAGATGTTTTGCTTTTTAAAGGGAGAAATAAAGTCAACTTGTGTCCCTGTATTCAAATGTTGCGATACCAGGACATGCTGTGAACAACTGTGATCAGAGACAATAATAATGCAGGTTAATGTGGGTTTACAAAAGCACAGCGTGGTAAGAAAATGTTAAACTCTGACATGCTCGGGGTTTGAAGGTTCGCAGCACTTCATCTAGCTCTGCTGCTGAACATCTGATCCACCAGCACTCAGGTTCTGATCTCACTGAGGAACTAATGGAGCTTGACAGTGTTTACTCCACTGCTCTGCAAAACGAGTAGTGACATACTGAATAGAAGCTGTAGAAGTTCAGAGAGAGAGCTTATCTGATGTCATTTTGAAGACATTGTTTTGGCGGTTTTTTCAACCTATATTTCCAACAGTTTTTCACCTATTTGCCGCTGCCTTGAAGCTTTCAGATTGAATGTTTGGGTTGGATAGTATTTGAAATGCCAAAAACAATTGGAAACGGTAATTTCTTTATCAAGCCTTCACAGCATCTTTTTATGTTCAACCTCAGCTAGAAATGTTGTCTGTAATATGTCTATTACTAGAATTACCAGACTACATACTGTATTTGGACTGCTTTATACTAAAACTATGATCCGTTTTTTACATTTATACAACTCAGTAGCCAAGCCACCCATAACACGATCTGCTTATTTTAAGCGTATCTATGCTCTGTGATCAAATGGAGCTGAAAACATTGGTGCTACTGCTGTCCTTTGGCACAAGACAAGACCGTGTTTGAAAACAATATTATAGTGAACTCAATATTTGTTGTCTGGTCTTAGAGTGTATTTATCAACTGAAAAATGTACAGTATTTTCACTGGTAACGTCAATAAAACATGTTTTTATACCCGAGTCAATCTGACTGAAGCCCTTTTATCACATCCTATTTTGTATGTTTCTGATAAAGTTACAAAGAGGATACAAATGGACACTTTTTGTTCTGGGCCCATTAGCTCACTTGTCTGTGGACCAGTCCGGTCAAATAAGCTGTGAATCAATCATCACAGCTGTTATAGTGTCCTGTAGCAGCTGCTCCAATATTTACTATTAGCAGCCTCATCACAACAGTGTGTCAACGTTGACTAAAGCTTAAAAAGACTTGTTTAAATTCACAAAGTAAAAGTCAATTAAAATAAATAGCATGTAAGACATATTTGTTTAACTTAACATTAGAGTTGGAAATGGGAATGAACTATCCAAAACAATGTATCAACCAATATGAACTGATGGTGTATTGTCTGTCTGATAAACCCTGGTGGTAGTCAGCTGATTCCCTCACAGAGAGACACTGATGGCTGCAGAAAGAAAACGTTATGTTACAGTGCATTCTGCCTTAAGGAAATAGCTGAGGCGTAAGGAATAAGAACACAATGTTTCAGAATTAAATGAACACTCAGGTCTCTCTCCAATAATATGTCGTGCCCTATCTAATGTTTTCTTACAAATATATTTCTGTTCAGTTTTGAAATAAGTGTATGTCTAATTAATAATGTATTCTATATGGTCTAAAAATGTAAACCAACCCTACAGCTTAAGGTTCTGAAACTTCAACAATCGCTGATTGGTTTCAAATCCCCCATACTTGCTGAACATTTAAAGAAAAAATCATTATAATATAATCATTTTTTGTTATACTTTTTTTCGTAGCACTAAGAAATATTTGGCTTATTTGAAGCAAATGCAGTAGCAACAGATTATACGCGTCAGCTAAATTAAATGTAATGTATTGTAAAGTTGAGCATGTTCGGGTCTGAGAGCTTTCGTTCGGTATTTTTCGTTTGTTTCCGTACAGCTGCAGAGAATTACGTCACGTTTGGTTGAGAAAAAATACACCCATCCTGGAGAGCAGTCTCGCATCATCTTCGTCGATCCGCCTGGACAACCACTTCGAAAGCTCTTTCGAACAAACCGAGGTATGAAATATGTTTACATGCTCTTGAAATTAATCATTTCGAATCAGACTCATTGTACATTTGAGAGTGTGGTTTCCTAAGGACCGTTACCCTGTTTTGTTAATCGAATTTGTGTTCTCTGGCTGCTACGGGTTCGTTAGCTCGGTGGCTAAGTTTAGCTAGCTGCAAGCTTTTCTATTGTTGAATGTTTATTACAGTAAGGTAGGTAAAATTGCGATATACGACCTTCTAAGGCTGTCTCTAATGCTGTCTGAGTTTAAGATTAGCTATCTTAATGTTTATGTTAGCCATTATAATAAACGATATCGCCTGCATTGGAATCTAACATACTGCGTTGAATAGGGCTACGTGTTTATATAAAGACAACCTGGATAATTAGAAGGCTATTTTCCATATTGAAAGTGTCCTTTTAAAAATAGGAAAAGGCTGGTATATGGCATTAGGCATTACAAATGTTCACCTCAGCGAACATAACCCGAGGGTTTGTCAGGAGCTGCTAGCTTTATCAGCTACCGTTAGATAGTCTGATGACGTTTGTGACATTTTCACTAACCAACATTTATAAAACAATACTCATGTAATACGTGTTCAATCCCAGTCTGTTGATTGTGGGTTTTGAATGGATGAATGAATGAATGAATGAAATACAATTGGATTAAAAATGGCGAAGTTATGTAGGTTGCTGCATTAGCTTGTCGGCCATGTCTGAAGGGAGCCGCCCAGAGCAAAGAGTTTCGGACGCGGCAAAGCTGTCACCTCTGTTTGCTGTAACACTGTAATAGCCTTTATATTGACACTCTATGGTAATAACACACATGTGTGCTTTCGTTGGAGCATATGATCTAATGCCTCAACCGTTTATGAGACACTGATTGTGCATTGTCAGTAACCTGTGTTGAAAGAACTACTCAGATTATGTATCAGTCACTATGTAGATGAATAGCACAGTACTTCATTATACCATCATCATATCATGTGAGTACAAAGTAGCTAGTAACTGTGGGTATAGAATACATGTAGTGGAATAAAAGTAGACTAAACAGCTCTAAAATATGGTGGTTTGGAAGTCTGAAGTACCTTTTTAAATGGAAAGTAAAGTAAAACATGTCAGAAAAGTACTTAAGTAGAATATATGAGTAAATGTACTGAGTTACTTTCCACCACTTTCAGTAGCTAGCAGTGTTTATGGAGTTGACCATGCCTATGAAAACACTGGTATTTCAAAATGCACTTTACATAAAGATGATTAGTTTGCATAGATACGGTTGTGTGCCGGCTTGTGATAAAGTGGAGAAGCATTTTCACACCTCTGCAGCTGACTGTCCAGACAACTGGCTCTGTCAGGGTGGTGCCACATGCTTCACATACCAACTGGCCTCCACTTGTAAATAGAATTCAGATTGGAAGCAGCAGTATGCAGTATTCAAGATAAGGATTAAGCAGCATGGGACTGAACGGAATCACATTTTTTTGTTAAGAATCTAATTATACTATGTAAACATTGTTTTTGAGTTCCCAAGCTTATGCATGTGCTATTTCATATACATATTCAAATAATGTAAATCTGTTAAATGTTATTGTCTAGAAATGTGGCATTTCTAACAGTGTTCATAAAATGTTGTTCACAAAAAATACTTTGAGGTATATTTTGTGGGCCTAGGCCATGTCCTTGGTGGAGGGTTTTTTGACAGGCTTAGAGAGTTGCTTTGTGATTACAGCTTGTTGTTGTCCATTCGGTGATGACTGTAGTCATCGCACTGCTTCATGACTTAGCCTACATTTGTTATGTGGCTGTTACATTACATTCAAATCCAGGAAGCCCAATGGCAGAGAAATGTTAAATGACAACAACAGATAACAGGACTGATCTAGGTATTCATTAAATTCTCTTATCAGACTATAAATAGGCCTAGGCACTGGAGCCTGCCCTAATGATGCTGTGATACAGAAACGTGGAGGTAAAGTAGGACAGCACCACCTAAAATACTTCCCAGATATTCCCAGGGCAACTGATGCTTCACTGCCCCATTTTAATTGGATTGTAATACCGTCAGTTGATTGCATGCCATGAAAATTATTTTTCATTGTACAACTGCGACTCATACAATCAAATGGGGCTTTGTTTCCTTTTACATTATTGTCTCATTTTTCATTTTTGGCTTACAAACTGGACTTGGGCAACAGGAAATGAAAACGGTGATCTGTGGTTGCATGCCATGCAAAGTCGACATTACATTGCATTGCACGTCGACCTTTAGTATTGAATGTAATAATGTTAGGAATCCATTTGAGGAGGATTGGCTCAGTTGTTTCTGCATGGTCAGCTCTGCAGTCATTTGTCACCCACCTTCGACATTCTGAGTAATATTGATAACTTGCAGCATTTGAACACAGCTAAGTAGATGTTGCTATATGCCAAGGGCTGTGCTCCAGAGAATCAAATCTACATATTTCTCTTCACCAAACTCAACCAGTACATAGTTTTTCATTATAACTCCATGGTGACCATGACCCAAATGAAAAATAGCCCCTCTGGCTGTCTGTTTTGTTGGGCCTCAGATACGGGAGAGCAGCCTGCTGCTAACTCATGTTATTCTAGTGCTGCTTCTAACTCCTGTCCAGACATTTTGAGACTCTGCTTGGATGGGAGGGTCTGGTTGTTTTCTTTCTCACATGTACAGTTCTCATTGATTTTATTGACTTCTGAAACATTATCATGATGAACTTCAAACATAATGCTTCCTGTAAAAGCATCTTCCTACTCTGACTACTTACTGCTGATAGCTTTGTACTGATTGTGCAATCAATGTTATACCCTACACAGTGTAGCCTTCCACAGATCCACAACATCAACACCAACCTTTACCTTAACTCGAGGGATCATCCATATTCGTCTCACGGAGAGTGTTTTGTGGGCCTGTGTGTCTTTTTTAAGTTAGTATTGGAAAGTAGATTTGAAAACCGTGTTGGGCAGTGCTCATGCTGTTTTGCTGAGTCAAGTGATGGGAGAGAGCTGGCGGGGGGGGGGCAGGGGTTACAGAGCAGAGAGATGCGCATGGGCTGGGCTGCATCTTGGCGTGCTCTTCAGTACAGCATAGTCACTGCAGGTGCATTGCGTCTGTCTGCTGCGGAGTGGATGAGTCTGCTTTTTGGTCATTATCACACTGTTATGGAGGTACAGCAGAGGTACACATCGCTGCAGACTCCGTCACAGATGTAGCCTTCTGATCAGCCCAGATACAAGAAAACCTGAGGATCCTCACAAGCCGTTTCTGATGTGGGTATGATTTGGTTTCTTGTTTTCATCCTGTGAAACTATCAACGCTGATTTGTTAGTACGGAACAAAATGTAGTAGGTCTATTTAAATTCATTTGAATGTCATGAGGTGTTAGTAAGTGGCTGTTGATCGGAATTGTACATGTATTCGTCATTTGGCCTTACATAATAATGAGCCAGGACTATCCTGAAGTGTTGGTGAATGACTCCAGTATCATACACTCTATTCGATAGACCTAAGTATATTTTTTACTGTATGTCTTGTTGTGTGATATTTTACATGAAAATGAAAGGGTAATTTTACCTACTTCATGCATTTCAAAAACGACCTGCTAGTTATCAGCCCATCAGGAGTATTATTGAAAGATGAGTTTGACTGACAGGATAGAAGCTCAGATAATACAGCTTGAATTGGTCTTAATAGTGTTGTTTTATATAAGCTTTTTATGGTATATTCCATATGAAGTGAATTTCAGATAGGGCGTTAACACTTGCAGTTGGTTTGAAAAGGAAAGGCCGTATTGTTGCTGTGACGTCGTCATATCTCAATCCGCTTCCACCTCTGCCCACAGTAAAAGAAAGTGAGCTTGCCGGCTCTCATGGATCTCCATTTCCTTCAATTCCTTAGCTTCCATCTCCCAGCCTGAACGTCAGATGACCTGCACTACGCAGATGGTTCCCATAGTAACTGGGAGTTGGAAGTGAATGACTCTCGCTGCCTCTGTGGACCTCTTGGTTAATAATAATGTAATGGAAGCAAAGCCATGAACTTAGATCTGCTGGAAAGTTTGCAGTGTTTATAGAGACAGGGTCTAATGCGCGGGTGTAGCCTTCTTCAGCTAACAAGTAACGCTCAAGATGACCTTCACATTCTGTACTGGCTCACAAGCTCCTTTTTATTTCTGACAAAATGTATTCAGCCTGGTTCAGCTCCACATCTATTTCGGGTCAACCTTTATTCTACGTCTTACTCCTAAGGCGTGTTTTGCATCATTAGCACTTGCTATAATACGTTGTAAGGGTTCAGAATTGTGTTAGTCCAGGAAGGCAGCACATAGCCCTTGTACAGGCTTCCTATAATACTGTTTTGGACAGTCCAATTTTTATGGGTTAAACGGTGGGTAGCGTAAATTCACTTCAAAAACACTTGTGTTATATTCCAGGGAATGCCTCAACATCCCAATACAAGTGATATATTAAACGCTTTGACATAAACATACCAAAAGTCTATCTCTGGAAGCCGTAGTACTGTTCAACAAGCCACGACCTACCCTGCCTGTCCAGCCTGACCCCCCTCTGTGCA
>NW_011348906.1:13975-20394 GCF_000735185.1 Notothenia coriiceps
AAGGTTAGCCTGTGGTGTCTTCATATCTAAAATGAAATTTTCTGTTGTTCACACAGAAAGCTGCCCAGAAACATCAGGGCCTTTGACGGCTGAAGTCCAGCCAAAACGCGGGGGCCATCATCCAAACTGGACGACACTGGGAACTCTGATGATCACAGAGGCACTTTCTCCTCGTGAGACCATCCCGAGTAAGGCACTAACACTGACCCAAACATGTGTTCACTCCTGACAGTGTCAGCCAGAGTGTGCAGCAACAATGAACATCACACCGCACAGACGAAGCCAGCGTCTCGTCGCGCGCAAACACCTCAGGCGGGCCACGAGGACGCATCACGGATAAACGCATAAGCGTTAACCAGCGCAATGCCACAAGGCTTTGGCGTCCACGAGCAATGACACGCCCGATAGTGTCTGTCACACGAGACCAGGCTCCGTTTAGCTCCAACAGCTGAGGAAGCTGCAGTACATATGCCGAGAACTGGTACGTGGCAGCTGTAACTTCCTCCACAAAAGCAGCGAAGAAGCATGGTTGCTCATGGGTTGCCCTTCTGTTTATCTCCGCGGTGGGGGCCGAGGGAACCGGCAGAGTTTTTCGCCAGTCAACGTGTGTTACAAATTATAAATCATTATCCGGACAAATGATAAAGTGCCGGGTCAACGGTCTTCTTTGTTATTTATTGAGGCTTTAAAACAAATGAATAACGAATCTATAGAATATAATAATATAATACATGGAGCCTCTCTTTTTCCTCCCTCTCTTCTGACAGCGTCAGTGTCTGTCTCAAGCAGCAGCTGATCCAGTAATGAGTGACCCGACAGTAAAAATAAACATATTTATAACTAGTTTAGGTTTGAGAGGTAATTAAAATAGCTAAGGGCGATGATCTGACTTGAAGTGTGTATTTTGCTCCGTTCACCGCTGCATCACAGCGGGAGGAGCTGCAGGTGAGCAGAGCTGCGTGTCTCCGTCCTGTCAGATTAGACTTCACTCGCGTTTATGTCCATATCGAGAGAAAGATAAATAATCTGAATTCAGTGTGCAGTTTACCTTGACGCGGGGGTGAGCAGCAGAGGTGGGGAGAGGCGGGGCTATTGCGTCATCATTATCAGAAAATGATCGTATAGGGCGCACACACGGAGCCGTTGGACCCCCCAGAGCGTTGCGTATGCCGTTCTATCCACCTTGGGACCCGTTATCGTTTCCGCAGTTGTTTACTGTCATATTCGGTCGTCGTCTTGTGGCCGAACGGTCTATATGACACTAAACAGTAACGCAAACGACCGTTTTCGTCCTCGTGGGGCCGGGGCCTCAAACACTAACTTTTAAATCTAGTAGTGCATATTTAACTGTTTGTGCCCAATCGCAGCAGTGTTTGATATTCATCAATCATCTATCATCTGCTCCCTGTGTTGACCATAGACTGGAGCTATATCTACGTTTTTATGTTGACATGAAAAGTGAGCGTGCAGACTCTGTTCATCTTAATTGAACATGTTTTTATAAATGCATAAATAAATTCATAAACTAAACATTTGAACTGGATGGGAATGTGATGCTATTACATTTATATTTAATATGATAAAAAAATGACTGCATAAGTGAAACTGTTAAAAAGCAAAGAGTTGAACTTATGCAGCAGCACTAACAATGATATTGCTTGTTTGAAGTAAATATGTCAGCACTGTTCTTGTTGTCCTTAGTTTGAATCTTAATGGTTTATTGACCTTATTGTCAACAATAACACCGGCTGCGTCGGCTAGCCTAAATCTCATGCATGTTTTCTGAACACGCTGCCCACTGTAACCTGCTCCATCTGATTTAGTCCTACACGCCTTACCGGACACAACAGAAGCCCATAGTTACAAGTTTGGTTATGGGACAGTATATACAAGTAGGTGTTGAGCTGTGTGGACCCGGCGTGACTCTTGAGTGCTGTAAAAACTCTTCCAGCTCTTGGCTGAAAGCTTTCCCTTCCTGTCCTCTGTTGTTAGGAAATGGACATTTACATTGTATTGCATGTACTGTGTTTCATATTGGTCCCTTTTCTACTTATTTTCATATTTCATATTTCCCCTTTGCAAATACTTTTTGAAAACCTCTTCCCTTCCCTCCTGGTCACTAGACTCGTCTGGAGGAGCTGCATCGCCTCTGGGACCTCCTGCTGATGAGGACCAAGGAGAAGGGCACGCGCCTCCTGCAGGCCCAGAAGCTGGTCCAGTACCTGCGTGAGTGTGAGGATGCCCTGGACTGGATCAGTGACAAGGTCAGATTGTCAATGGAAACCTTTTTTCACCACGACTAGAATGTACACATCTTTCATATATTTCCTTGTTTAGTGGCATTCTTACACATTTTCAATTCAACTCTTTGAGTATTCTTCTCTAGCTTTCTCGTGGAATAAAATAAACACTTTTTAGCAATTCTTTATTTAGAAGATAGTTTAGACAATTTCACCAGTTACAATGAAATAGACTTGCAGTTACAGGATGTAATAAGGGTTTGAAAATAAGGGAGCCGTATGAATTGAAAACCTCCTCATTTAATGTACATGTTCATGAATGGTAAAAGGGGTGTACATCTACATAGTGAGGGTCAATCCAGCACGTTTAGATTTTAACAGTCAAACTAACAAACATTACAATATTTTGGTAAGGAGACCAAGCAACCTTTTCTCAGCTCAGAAACACTGTTCTTGTATTTGCTCTTTAGCCACTTCAATGAAACATGGTTGGGGCTTGGTATTATGAGTTGAAAGCTAAAAGGGTTCTCTGAGAATAATGGTATCACCTCATTTTCCTGTTTAGTGAAAAACAGTGTTGTATGGCAACAAGAGGGAACTTTTGAATTACCATTGAATAGTAAAGAAAAGTTTGCTAACATATTTTGAATGCGAGAGCAATGACGAGGAGATCATCCAGTGAAGGCCTTTTACATTCTGTCAGAAGTGTTGGCTATGAGGCACCTTTCGGATTTGAAACAACCTTTACTTTCCTTGTAAATAATATGTAATGATTAATAACAGGGTTGCTGCTGAAAGTCCTAAAATGTATGGTATTTCTTTAACTGAAACATAAGGCCTGAATGCTAAGAACCTTTTTAATGACATTTATTTGTAAAACTTGATTATATGTATTAAAAGAAAGCTCTTCCTCTTCCACCTGTAGGAGACCATGGCCACCTCGGAGGAGCTGGGCCAGGACCTGGAGCATGTGGAACTCTTGCAGAAGAAGTTTGAGGAGTTTCAGACCGACCTGGCTGCGCATGAGGAGCGTGTTAACGAAGTGAACCAACTGGCAGCCAAGCTGATACAGGAGGCCCATCCTGAGGCGGAGCTCATTGTCCGCAAGCAGGACGAAGTGAACGCCGCCTGGCAGCGCCTGAAGGGCCTGGCCCAGCAGAGGCAGGGCCGGCTGTTCGGGGCGGCTGAGGTGCAGCGCTTCAACAGGTGAGCAATATGGGTCTGATCCAATGTGGACACTTAGGGCCCGTGTCCATACAACACCTTGTTCTGGCAGAAAGGCGCTGGGGAACGCCCGCTCCCAGCTTTTCATTAAAGAAACCTTCTCAGCGCTCTTTCACTATTTCTATGAAAACGATATGTTAACAACTTATCACCGACGTAGTACGACAAACTAGCATGGATTCATTATATGTTTGTGCTACTATACATTTGATTGTACTATGAGCTTCACTTGCTCTCACATTTTGTATGAATGAGCTTGTCACCGCTCAGTCTGACAGCCATATAGCGAGGGAGGAGGACAATAAAAGTCAAACACTCACCGGCAACAACATTTAGATGTCCTCCCGGCAGAAATCATCTAAAAACAGCCTTTTCGGTATTTGTTATGGTGGTTTTCTTCAGACCAACGTGGCCAAACACAAGCTTTCTATGTCATTTTTACAGAGAAGTCACCGGTGCTTTTCAAATGTTTTATTATGTTTTATTCGTAGCGGCTGCACAAAAAAGACAGAGCACATAAAAAAAAACTGCTGGGAGCTGCCTTTCTTTCTGGAGGTGGCTGTTTCCAACTCGGAAAAAGAGGCATATGCACACGGGCCCTTACTATCTTTGGTGATGTTCACACTCACATGGTCTTTTTGTACACTAACCTGTGTATTGTATCCCACCAACAGGGATGTGGATGAGACCATCAGCTGGATCAAGGAGAAGGAGCAGCTGATGGCCTCTGATGACTTTGGTCGTGACCTGGCCAGTGTGCAGGCTCTGCTTCGCAAACACGAGGGTCTGGAGAGAGACCTGGCTGCTCTGGAGGATAAGGCAGGACGATGCTTTACCAATGGCAACATACATACAGCACAGCCATGAAGTGATAAACCTAGTCCAAACAACTCCCCTTCTCCTTCATCAGGTCAACACACTGGGTGGAGATGCAGAGCGCCTGCAGCAGACACATCCCCACAACGCCTCCCAGATCCACCTGAAGAAGGACGAACTCATCACCAACTGGGAACAGATCCGCACTCTGGCCGCGGAGCGCCACACCCGCCTCAACGACTCCTACCGGTAACACACCACGCAGCACTGTCTGCTCTATGACATACACCACATTTACTGCATATGTTGTATTTGATCATAAAACAAAAACTGCTTCTTTGTACATAGGCAGATACTTAATCAGGATACAGAGTGCAGCCCTGTTCAACATTTCTCTGCATGTCTGCTCACCCTCTGTGGCCTTCTCTCATCAGGCTGCAGCGCTTCACTGCTGACTTCAGGGATCTGACCAGCTGGGTGACGGAGATGAAAGCTCTGATCAATGCTGACGAACTGGCCAATGACGTGGCTGGAGCTGAGGCTCTGCTCGACCGCCACCAAGAGCATAAGGTAACATTTCTGATAATACACCTCTCATCTCGGCATTCTATCACAGTTCAAGCTTTCTCCTTTTTAAAGCTGAAAACAAAACACCATGCAACATTATTTTCATTTTGTTCATGTCTCTTTTGCATCTACCAGGGAGAGATCGATGCCCATGAAGACAGTTTCAGATCCACTGATGAAGCTGGCCAAGCATTACTCGATACAGGGCACTATGCCTCTGAGGAGGTCAAGGAAAAGGTACAATTATTATGATTGAAATTTCCTTCTATTGTGTGCTATTATTACTATCTATACCGGCACTTAACTATGGTGTGTTTTACGCAGCTGGGCATCCTTTCCTCGGAGAAGGAGTCCCTGCTGGAGCTGTGGGAGGTCCGCAGGCAGCAGTATGAGCAGTGCATGGACCTGCAGCTCTTCTACAGGGACACTGAGCAAGTTGACAACTGGATGAGCAAACAAGAGGTAACCGGACACACCGACTGAAACCAAAACCCTAACCCAAGAAAGAATTTCACCTGTGTGTATTTCCTAGTTGCTGTGGAGTGCTACTTATTAAGGATGTATGTGTATTGTGTAGGCTTTCCTCCTCAATGAAGACCTGGGGGACTCCCTGGACAGTGTAGAGGCCCTGCTGAAGAAACATGAGGACTTTGAGAAATCACTCAGTGCCCAGGAAGAAAAGATCACCGTAAGTGAATCCAGTCTGTCCAATTACACAATTCACCTTGCAGCTTACAGTCTTTCAGCAAGAATATCATTCCTTCCACATGGAAGTTGTAGAATCAACAACATCTTTTACACAGTTTTCTCTGCAGTTCTAGCTTTTATGAAATATAATACTCTTTAAATATATTTTTCTTGTACATCTCCAGGCCCTGGATGAGTTTGCTACCAAACTGATCCAGAACAACCACTATGCCAAAGAGGACGTTGCTACTCGCAGAGATGCTGTAAGTACCACGGAAGCTTCATCTACTTCAGGGGTTCTCAACCTTTTTTGGGCCAGCGCCCCCCTGTCCATTATCCAGGTCTCTTACCGCCCCCCATCAAAAAAAGTAGACTTATTTTCTTCCCTGAATATTAATGTTGACTAATATTCTGTGTTATATCATTTAAAAAGCATGTCATGAATGCCAAATAATAGATTTGATTTAACTGGGCAGTTGGAATATCATTATCATTAGTTTACCAGAGAGCAGAAAAGCCATGTGAATGTGAATAAAAATGATATTTATGAGTGTTAAACAAACTCAGACAAGAGCAGAGAATACAAACAGACTGCTACGGAACAGCAGCAATTTCACACATGTCCAGTGCAGAACAAACAGTAGGCTACAAAACTGTACATTAGGCCTACAGAACTAACAGGTCGGAAAGGTGTTGCATTTCGCCAAATTGCGGGGGGGGAAGGTTAGTGTGAGCCCTGCGCTTGGTGGTTCTCCGCCAGTTTCTTCACTGCGGGTTGCAGAGAACTTAGTTTCAGTCGCAGTGCACCTGAGGCCGTCAAGTTCAAGCGATTGCGGTACTTGGACTGCATGTGGAGGACCTGGCTGAATCCCTGCTCCACGAGGT
>NW_011348907.1:0-3960 GCF_000735185.1 Notothenia coriiceps
AGGCCAGCCGATATGAAGCGTGACCAAGACGCACCGTCTGACTCAGGGTCCCACCCGCCGCGGTGCACCCGGGCAAACACGGTTGTTTCTCGAAACCCTCCACTGTTGTCTAGCAGGTGTAACTAAAATACAATATGTCGTATTTATATATATAAATAAATATATATCTTTATATACATATGTATATAATAAGTGTCAGTACGATTTTATTTTGTATTTGCGTGCATTTCCTGTTCGGAAAGTGGCGCTGCGGCTGTACTGATAGTAACTACAATACAAGGTGTCCGTATATATCTATGTATATAATAAGTGTCACGATATTATTTTATTTTGTATTTGCGCGCATTTCCTGTTTGGAAAGTGGCGCTGTACTGATAGTGGCGATTTTATTTTGGAATTCTTAGCATGTACTTCCTGTCCTGAGAGTGGAGGTGTCCTCAAAGTGCAGGTGTCAGTGCAGGTGTCCTGAGACTGCTGCCTGCCAGGCTCCCATGAATGAAACCGGACTTTGAAAAGTCTTTGAAAAAGCAATCAGATCAAATAAAGTCCAAGAGAAAACATAGTATGTTTCAATCAATTGAAATTTTGTATTATTTGTCCCGTGTCCTCTCAAATCACCAGCAGTCATCCACCCATGTAACATGAACCAGGGTCGGGATGTGTTCCTTTTTCCCCTTCCTCTTTTTTCGTCTCATCTGTCAATCTTTGATGCGTTTGCACTTTTTTTCTCTCTCTTCCTGTCTTTCACATGCACACGAATTCATTTTGTCAAGCCTTCAGATTTTGAAACATTTATCCTTCACATCTTACCCAACTGTCCCTCCGTTTCCTAATTCCTCCCATTCGTTTGCACTATCTCTCATTTCATCCTCTCAGATCTCTTTTCATGTGTCCTTAGCTATTTTCTCTCTCTTATTTTCTAATTCTTCGTAGGCCTACCTCTCTTTTCCAGTGTAATCATGAGTGAGAGGTGCAGTGGGACCCCAGGCCCCCGTCTCTTTCCCTCTTCCATCCTCACCCTCTGTCCTTCCTGTTGCTGCCTCATTCATCTCTCTTTGTCTTTGTCTTTAAAGCCTGAGTACAGGGGGGATAATTATACAGATGGTATTCATGTAGCCAGTTCCCATGGTGACTGCACTGTTGCGACGCAGGGTACAGCGAAAAGGCTGACAGTCGGATGCCAACAAATCAACTAATGTTTTTGAGGGCCAGTATCAATATATCGACAGGGTTGGAACTTGACCAGCAGGCCAACAGTGGTGCTGTTCTTTTGGTGTCTCAACCATTCGTGTTAAAGGGCCAGTACATCCCCCATGCATGTTTATCTCCTTTTGTCTATTTATCAATGTAGATTGTTTTGGTGAGCGTTGGAGGTATTGACCGTAGAAATTCCTTACGTTTCTCCAATGTAATGCCCTTTGTCCAAATAGAGCTTTTTTCTGTCGGAAATCACTTTTTTTAACTGTTGCTGTGACAACAACACCTTTACAATTGCTGTTGTATGACAGATTCGCTTTGCCCCCTTGAAATGTATGATCTGTTTGTGGTACTATATATTTGTTTGACTTTTCAAATTCCACCATAAACCAGAGGCCTGTACTACTTATTTCATGAGCTCATGTTTAAAGTTGTCCCCAGGTGAAACAAAAAACAAGATTGTTGAATAGGATAACAGACTGCTCTTTTTGGCCCTGTATAAAACAACAATGCATCATTTATTAACTATACCTATACAAAATGTAATACATTTTCACTTCATTATGTAATAACACCTCCTTTTGTAATACTTTGCCCATTATGTAGTAAACAAGTTCAATGCAGATATGTAATACATGTCGCCACATTTTGAAATATATTATTACATATTGCAGTGGTTATTACACAATGAGATGCAAACAATAACATTACAATTGTTTATTTATTCAACCATGAATCCTCCTTACTCAAGTAATTAAAAAATATTTCAGTAGAATATCTTTCATTGGCCAAAACTAGATCAAGTGTTACCACATTCATTAGCCAACATGTATATCAACATCCATTTTGGGATGTATTTACAGTTTGGTTATGGTTACATAATGGATATTACAGTTTTTTAAAAGGGCAACTCACGCATTTTGTAATAACCATTGCAAAATGTAATAATTTATTACAAAATGCAGGGAAATGTATTTTATATTGCGTTCAGGCTGTTGATTACAGAATGCAGCAGATTATTACAAAATGTGGGTTTTATTACATAATTACGTGAAAATTGTCTTGAGTCATTACATAATGTGTTGTTTATAGGCCTTTTCTTTTATTCTTTCCTTCTCCTTCTTTTAATGACTATTTTGATAACTGTTACACATTGATAGAAAAAAACGAATTAAATAATTTTTTTACCAGAACATGCATTTCTCCTCATTGTGAACATTTATTGCACTCATGTTCGGAATATATGGAACAAACATGGTCTTTTATAAATCTGAATATATACTACATGCATGTCCCCATATAAATGTTAATATATATTAAATGTATGTTCACATATATACACAACCAATATATTATATATATTTACATATATTACTCAATATAAAAGCGGCAATTACTGATGTATTATATTATATTGTAATATATTAACACAATATATTTAAGCAATAGCTCACGACAGGCCGCGGTATATGCTCATTGTATCACAGCTAAGGGGCGTGGTTCGGCCCGACCCTTCCGTGGTCACTTGTATAGGTTGAGGTTGTTCTAGGCTGTTGCTTGGCGTGACGAGAATATTGCTCCACTTTCTCCGGTCCCCGAGATTGGGCTTCCAGTAGCTCTGGAGAGAGCTTTCGCACCTGTGGCCACTAACGGTCATAATTTCTCTGCTTTGTTTCAAGACCCGCATCAGAAAGCTTTTGAATGGTGGTACTTTTCCAGTTGGTCTACCTGCTCTTCACGTAGCTCTGCATGTCGTCGTTTAGGTGCTTTTTTTCTGGAGATAGGCACTGCTCAATCCACTCCTCCATAGTAAGACCCCCCCGGAGGTCGAAGTTAATCTTAAATGTTTCCATTTTATGCCTTGTAAGTTTGTTTCGTAACGGAAGAAATTTAAATATATTTATAAAACTGATTAGTCAAATCAAGCAATCTGATTGGTCGATAGCTTTTTTGCGGACCTCTTTGATTACAGATTTGAAAACATCGTTGCTTGCTTTAAAAGTAGCACAATTAATTATGTCAAACCTTGAAAAGTATCTAGATATCCCTGCCCTAATGCCAAAGGAACTGCACACTGAATATGTTTTGCCGTTTGATGTCTATGTCTGGACCGCTGCGTCAAAAAGGAGGGCTTCTGCCCAGCTTCTGCCCCGTTACTTCTCCGCTGCTTTCTTGTTCAGCCCAACGGTATACTGTTTTTCTCAGACGCGGAGGGATACTGACTTGTTGTGAAAAGTAATTTACAATTCTACCCGTGGTATACGCTCAGTATATCACGGCTAAGAACCAATCAGATTGCTTGATTTGACTTATCCGTTTTATAAATCTATAACTAAGGTAGCATTGATAATATAGTAACGTTACTGGCAGGACTGTTGATACTGATACAGCATGGAAGTCCCGTTTCTTTGTCTGCACAAAACGAACCCAGGACCGAAAGCTAGCTAGCTTTCTTTTCCTGTTAGGGAAATAGTGGAATCGATGTCCTGACAGGCTGGTATTTGTGCAACCTGCACAAACACAATACTGCACCATGATTACAAATGGTGAAATACAATGTAAAACTACAGAAAAATACCAGCTCACTAAAACACAACCGCTCAACGCAACTACTAACTATTCCCGCGGTCAGAGAGCGGAGATGTGTCCCCTTTGTGATGTAATATGACGCGTTTGACGTATGACCTAAAAAGAAAGCCGTTTTTAAGAGCAGAGCTCAAAATTGCTCCTTTCCCTCTGAATTCCTGCCCTTATGTCTCGTAA
>NW_011348908.1:0-8463 GCF_000735185.1 Notothenia coriiceps
CGTAGGACGGTTCAGCGAGAGCACGTTTGTTTTGGATTAGGTAAGCCGGGTAACTCAAACATATCCAGGTTAGGTTGAACCGGCTTCGTAGTAAAGGCCTCAGGAGTGTACCAAAAGTGTGACGTCACTTATGGGAACATGTCTGCTTCAATAAAATAAATATATAACCTCTGAGGGATATCATTTGAAAGGAGCAGAACATTTCAAACTGTTTCTTGATTCATATCCCTGCCATGGAGAAGATAACTTACCTGCCGCAAGGGCTAAGGTGGTCTAACTGTTGTCGTTGCCCTAAAACCAGAGCCATCTAACTCACTGTGAAATTAAATATTTATTAAACTAAAAGTGAGACTAGCTGTTGTGTTGTGTTGCTGTTAACCTTGGTATATCCCTTGTGTAAGGATCGCACATTTCCCAAGAAAATAAATAAACTCAACTACAGTTAGTTTTCGACAACATAACAGCGGAGGAGTTCAACAGGGTTCTCCACAAATGATGAGAACAACAAAAACAGCTGTTGTTGGGCGTGACTGGTTGGACAGGTCTTTAACCTCCCTGGTCTGTGGTCTGCAGACAACATATAACCAACAGATTGGATTTAGCCAGTGCAAACTTGTCACACTCACACACGGCTAAAGTGCAGAGAGAAACTGCCCTTGGGATAAGTGCTTTCTGCAGGCCTTTTGAGCTTTTCGGTTTCAATTGAGATGGAAGGATTTTCCTTCAACTGACTTTTAGAAAGAGCAGCCACATCAACACCAACATGCGGACAATGCATGATGCAACTAAGGAGTTGCATCATTCCAAAATGGGTGGGCCATTAGAGCCAACGTCTTCTATCAGTGAATCAGTTATTGTTCTGTGAAAAAATTATAATTACAATAATGGCTTAAAATAATCATTACTTAGTAAAACAAACCATTTTATGTAACCTTATAAATAAGCCCACCTGCTGTCGGCAGGTTAGACCAGTTACTGTCCTGCTGTAAGCTGTACTAGAAATCTCCATACAAAATGTCATGGTGTCACTAGAACACGTTCAGGGAGCCAGAAAGATTTAATTGGAGATGGAGCTCAAGTAAACATGTTGCTGCGACCCCTGGGAGTGCCTTTTGAACATGCTTGATGATAACTCTACTGATTGTCTTTTTTATGTTTAGACAGCTGATTCAGAATGGACTCTACTTTGAATGCAGCTCAAATCCGCGAGAAGTTCATCGACTTCTTCCGCGGCTATGAGCACACGTATGTCCACTCGTCCTCCGTCATCCCTCTGGACGACCCCACGCTGCTCTTCGCCAATGCAGGCATGAACCAGGTATACTACCCATACTTCTCCCCATCACTCCACTTCACTTCATGGTGTCTCTATTATACCTCTTCACTCTTTTACATTTTTTGTACCCCTTCTTTTTAGTACAAGCCAATCTTCCTCAACACCATCGATCCCTCCCACCCTATGGCCAAGCTACGTCGTGCCGCCAACACCCAGAAGTGTATCCGCGCAGGAGGTAAACACAACGACTTGGACGATGTGGGTAAAGATGTCTACCATCATACCTTCTTCGAGATGCTGGGGTCCTGGTCTTTTGGGGACTACTTTAAGGTACTACGCTGTCATACCTTCATACCATCACAACGACAGATTTTGGAGGCCAATTGATCAAAAGATCTGTGTGACAATTTACCGTTTAGTTTCTGTACTGAAATGTCTTGCCCCATTATATCTGTAATAAGCTCATATTGACTGGCAGACTTGTTGGTTTCGGCCCTACTTGCAACTTAATCTACTGCAGTGCCCTTCATTTTGACATTTAGATAAAGTGATTAGCTTACCTTAATCATTTTGCTCCACCCCCCTTTTCCTGCACCTATTTGGCAAAGATGTTTCATGTGGAGTCCTCTAACGCTTCTGTCTTGTTTTCTCCCTGTATCTTCCCTGCAGCACCTGGCCTGTAAGATGGCATTGGAGCTTCTGACCAAGGAGTTTGGTATTCCAATTGAACGTCTGTATGTCACCTACTTCGGGGGGGACGCTGCAGCAGGCCTGGAGCCCGACCTGGAGTGCAAACAGATCTGGATCGACCTAGGGTGAGACATGTATTTGTGAAGTTGTTTGATTTTGGGTATCCTCTAGGGCTGCTCGATTATGGCAAAAATCATAATCTCGATTATTTGGGTAAAAAATAGATATCACGGTTATTAAAAACGATTATCTATTTACTTTGAAAATATCAATTTATTGGAGAAATCTTTTTTGAACAGTACGTTTTTAACAGTTCATTATACTGAACTTTAAGTATAATTCAACTGAATAACCAATAAAAAAAAATAAAAAAGTAATAATAATTAATTTTAAAAATAATTGTTTTATTTAGATTACGTTGTTTTCGTAATCGTTGCAAGCCATAATCGTAATTGTGATTAAAATACGATTAATTGAGCAGCCCTAGTATCCTCTTTTAATCATTACTTATTTGTTATCCTCATTATCACATGTAATGCTTAATTTCTCTCCTACAATACACTACCGTTTATTTTACAGATCCTGTTTTGTATCTCTGCATGAATGTTGCAAAAATGCTCCGTTTATCTGCTTCTGTTTAATGCTATTGCATGATGCTGTGTGATTTGTCCTAGGGGAACTGTTTTTCCTCTCCTCCCCCAGTCCCAACAAACCTCCTCAATGCCAACAACAAACGCCTAAAATATTGTCTCTCTCTCCATTTCTCCTCCTCCCTGTTTCAAATCATATCTCACCATTGATTCTTTTAATATCCCACCAAATTCAACATGTTTAATTACCATATGTAAGGGTTCGTGCACAGAGGGGATTGTCGGGAAAGAGATGGCTGTTTGAGGAAGCTCCCATTTATTAACATTTCAACAAACAAGTTGCATATTTGCATAACGCGTATTCAACGTGTCACCATTTAGTGAAATAGTAGCTACAGAACCAATGGACTGTGCTGTGGTAACACTGTACTGTATCACATAGCGCTTTCAGACACAACAAACTTTTCCAACTTTCAACACTAAACNAGAACATGGACTGTGCTGTGTAAACTGTACTGTATCACATAGCGTTTCAGACACACAAACTTTTCAACTTTCAAACTTAAACGGTGCGCTCCCAGCGCACGTACCGGCAGTGATCTACAGCGGCGGTTTTCAACCAGTGGTACGGGGACAAACTGTCTCGCTCTCGTAACGTCTGTCTGTCTTGCTCTCGTTCTGTCTCTCGTACCACTCTCGGTTCCACTTTTACTTTTGTGCGCTACCTGTCTCACTCTTTTCCGGCCTCCAGCTTTTCCTGCTGGAGCCCGCCGCTTAAAGGTGGGGGGCGCGGACCGGCCATAGAGCCCATAGAGTTAAAAGTGGTGGACTGTAACCTGTAAAATCCATAGATTTAGGAGGTCCCCTAGTTAGCTGTAAAAATCCATAGATTAGCCGCACCGTTATATAAGCCGCAGCGTCGAAAAATGGGAAAAAAGGCGCGGCTTATAGTCCGAAAATTATGGTAATTATGCAGATCTTTAGGATAAAAATGTTTCTTACCTTACCCATTATACTTCCTATGATGATGATACGCATTGCTCGTCAAGTCTATGATATATAACCACTCAAAGATGATTTCACGCAGTGGCTTTGCTTTGTTTCTTTCAATTTCTTTATTTTGGAAGGACACAATTTGAATATTGCCCCAGGGTGCTGATGGATTGTTATAGGCTGATTTTAGTTTTAAATGATTTTATTTGTGGCTGTGATAACATTGGTAATGGAGAGGAGAGAAATAGGGACAGTAAATTAAAAAATATCTAACACTCGCAATGAGCTGAAATAAAACTAGTGCACATAACTGAGGTAAATACATATCTTTGTATCGCTAATATATGTTCTCTTCCTATAAGTATCATGCATGACTATTCAATGGTTCAACCACAGAAAAAGCACCGGCAGGATAAAAAAGACAGGGTGAAAGAGGGGTGGCTTTTACACTTTGCAAATATTTCCTAATTATCTTAGTTTGAACTTAAACAGTGAGGTTCATGAAATCCTCCCTCTCTGCTCTCTGTTTTCTCTCTCAGGATGGAGGAGGCTCGCATCCTGCCCGGCAGTATGAAGGATAACTTCTGGGAGATGGGAGACACGGGCCCCTGCGGCCCCTGCAGCGAGATGCACTACGACCGCATCGGGGGGAGGGACGCCTCTCACCTGGTGAACATGGACGATCCCAACGTCCTGGAAATCTGGAACCTGGTGTTCATCCAGTTCAACAGGTAACACACACACTCACACACACCTCTGTGGCTGTTTACACCTTCACACTAGCACATCATTGCTCTGTGTGGCTTTACAAGGCTTGTAACCAGTTCAGTGAGTTATATAAAGATCATTGAACTGATCACAAGCTAAACATAAACCTAACCATTAACCAAGGTTAGGTGCTTTTGGAATTTGGACACGCCTTTTTATTGTCATCTGCTTTGGACAGTATGCTGTGCAGCTACTGAATCAAATATTTCTGCACACCTCTACAGTTGTTGCTATGTGTTATTGCTGTCCAAATAAATGACATCAGAACGTTTCTGCTGAGGAAATCTGATTACTTGGCTGTGTAAAGCCAATAAAATAGACAGTAATCGCTTGTATCCAAAATAATCCAAAATGTAATTGAACTAAACAAAATTGTTAGATACTCAAAGAAAAGCCTGTGTGCTCTACCACAATATTATGCTTCTTCTTCCAAAGTCCATACTGATCAGTGAGTCTGTGTTTGTAATGATTGTTTCTCTTCCGACCTTGCTAAGAGAGTCAGAGACCGAGCTGAAGCCCCTGCCGAAGAAGAGCATCGACACCGGGATGGGCCTGGAGCGCCTGGTTTCTGTGCTGCAGAACAAGATGTCCAACTACGACACGGACCTCTTTGTCCCATACTTTGAAGCCATTCAGAAGGTACTAAATGGGCCCCAGATATGTGTAACTGAATAGGGCTGCACAATTTGGGGAAATAATGTAATTGCGATTGTTCTGACAAATATTGCGATTGCGATTCGATTTGCGGTATTTTTTTTTAAGCGACCCAACGGAAGTTTATAGTAAGATGCGGCCATATCTCCACCTAGGAAGGTCGTATCAACATGGTCCCGTCTCTAGCACCCCCGCAGCCCGAGCTACGAGTGAAAGAGCTAAACTTACATGAAACTTCCGTTGGGTTGCTTTAATGTCAAGCTTCAGTTTAAGATTCACCCTGTAATAGATGTAAAACATGTGATGGAGGATTACTAATCTGACCCAAACCATCTAGGAAAGCTCCATTGGAAGCCATTTGGAAAGGGCAGGCACTTTCAAATATACTTGGCAGGTGATTGGATCAATCTGTCTATCACCTAGGGGTTTCACAACTACCAATATTTACTAGTCGACTAGTTTTTCAAAATAGTAGTCTGGTACATGTGGAGCACAGCACTTCTGATGGGTGTGGATGACTAACACACAAGAAGAACAAAAAAAATGTAAAAGAAAAATGTAAAAAAAACCTCAGTAAAGCATTATTCCTAAACTGTCAACCTGCATTGTGTCTCATGATGTTTATCATTCTAAGTAGTAAGTTCCTTTAGCCTTCAGCCATGTATTTCCTGCATGCATTGCTACATTTGTCGGCTACTGGGTATCTCTCTGCTCAAAGACTTCTTCTGCCAGGAGGATTCTCTTCATTTGACCAAATAAGGGATCACAGATACAACCGTTAATCCCCCGTCTCCCCTCCCCACCACATTTAGAAGTGATGGCACTTTAGCCAGCTCTCCATAAACTCTGTTTATGTTCACTAAATTGCCTCAATGCTCACTCAAACATGTGCAAATGGGTGCAAATACTCTCAGCTGTTAGATAAAGGGGAGATAGAAATGCTTTTTCTTGTTCCGTTCACAACTATTTGCTTCAGGAAATACATTATTGTCTCTTTTCATTTTAAATATAGCCAACAACAAAAACACATATCCAAAGCTGAATGGTCTGCAATGTTGCACTCTGAAGCTCCAGGTTTCATCCTGACTATTACAGCACTGCCTTAAACTCCCTCCATGTCTTCCAATGCTTCCTGTGTAAATATCTACATCTATATGCCTTTAGGATACTTGTCCATTCAGTTTGAGTTCATATTTCATTTTATACATATTATAATTCCCATAGCAACAACTTTGCAATCAGGGTTTTGAATCCAACAACAAGTCTGCCAAGCTGATTTGTTGGTGCCACATTGTTTGGGAAAAAAACTGAACGGCAGTTAAAGTGCCCTGTTGGATGCTCCCGACAAAAAAGGTCCCAGTAAGTAAACGTTTTAGTTGAGAACATTTGATGAAGGGTTCTAGGGTGGCCTTAAACTAGAGAGTACACGATACAGTGAAGAACGATATATATAAATATAATATATAGGCTCCATACTATAATAGTTTTTGCATGTTGGTGCCCCACCACATACAGCTGGGTCCTTTTTTTAAGGAACAAGCTCCCCATTTACATCAGAACAGCAAATTGCAACTGCAACTTGGCCAATAAAAGAAATATCTCACTTCTGTACGTACCAATAAGACAGTTTGGACTTACTATGAAGGAGATTCAGTAGTACTTTTTTTTGGCTTATCCATACGCTAAAAAACCCTGAAATGTTGACTTTAATTAAATGTATTGTCAACACATTTCGGGTAACTGTATCAGGTTAGTTGAAAGCAATTATATTGAGTTCAACCTAATATTTCAACTAACCTAATACACTTATGTGAAATCTAATGCATTTAATTAAATCAACGTTTCAGTGTTTTCAGGAGCTAATGTGTCTTCATGGTTGACTCCTCTGGAATTCACTTTGAATAAAAGCCTCAGCTAAATGTAATGTATGTTGGTGTTGTGGTCACAGGTCATGTGATCACCGTGGACTCCGCCCTCCTGAAGGAGCAGCAGCAGGCGGTCCTGGTCAGTCCAGTTCTGGACCATCAGTACTGGAGCTGTGTGAGGCTGGTGTACCAGATCACCGGTGGGGGGTCCCTGCAGCTCTTCCTCAGACCAGATGGGGATAACTTTGACTACCGGATGTGGACTGCCAACCAAGCCTCTGACAGCTGGCTCATCGCTAGTGTGGACCTACCCAATAGCACCACCCCCTACCAGGTACGTTGTAGTTTGTCTTCACCCCATCTGTTGAGTGCACCTGTATTAAATTCAATATTTGTTCCACTTATACTGAAAATCTTGCAAAGTAGTGCTCCACCTGCGATCAGCTGTCACAGGCATTCCTATCAACATAGCATTTCTCATAGGTCTCTACACTTAAAATGTGTCTTAGCTGCTACAGGGTAATCGCAGCAAGTATTTGTCTTTCCTTCTTTTATTCCAGAGCAATACTTGCAACACAACCTTTAGCACTTAAAAAATATCCAAAGAAAGGAGCCTGCTGTCCCAGTCAGTTAGAAACCTTCCTCTTTGTGGGACTGATGTATTCATGCTGCTGATTGTTGCCTGGGAAGAGAACATTTGATCACACAAGTTTCAAGATCCTGCACTGGATTCCTCTTAATAGCTTGTGGAGGATTTTGGATATGGTGATTGTTTCAGGGGTTCACCGACAGCTAGTAAAGGTGTTTTTGGTTTGATTTATATTTAAATTCAAATCAACCAATAAAACATGTTTAGTACTTCACGCACATTAATGAGCTGTGTTTTCACAGTGGTTGTTTAATATTTGTAATTTAATTATTTACTGTAAATGGTTGTTAATACATGCATGTATTGACATGACTTTACTGTATGAATTATTCAAGTTGCATCTAAAGTCACCTGCTTTTTTGTAATTTAAAGAAAGTTATTGTTCCAAAACACATTGAGTTTGAGGCCTTGTGTTATAAAAGCATGGTGATGTCATCCAACCCAGTCTCATGGCATTTCGTGTTCACCAACACGATTTTTAATCTATTGATTCGTGTTCACCAACACGATTTTCCCATTTTTTTCGTGTTGCACAGCACGATTTTAAAAGCAATGTATTTATATTGGTAGTCTCACGGCATTACGTGTTATAGGAATACCGGAAGCTGTGTGGTTCATAAAAACATGTTCTTACTCAATATCAAGCCACAATTATTGCTTTTATTTTAAATCGTATAATTTCTGACTTTTGTTGCCGTCTGTGAGGAAAATAAATGGGGCTGAGAGCCTCAGGATACTGAAATCGGTATCTTTTTTTCCTTCTAATTTGTTATTCTTTTCAAAATAACACACTTTTATTTACTCAACAATAACACATAATTATCCTTGTTTTTATTTATTGGTTTATTTCCATAATCTCGTGATTTTTTTACGTCCGTCAGGAACTGAATTTCAAAATAAAAATAACCGGAAACAGACGTAGGCCTCGAGGAGTTTAGGATGGCAGAAGACACTACACTACTCATAATCCCCAGCTAT
>NW_011348909.1:0-2348 GCF_000735185.1 Notothenia coriiceps
ATCCCCAAGGAGACGTGAAGTTTATCCTTCTTCCATCTCCTCTCTGCTCGTCTACATGTGCGTCTCAGGGCGCGGGTAGTCAGTTATCCACGGTTCAGTCACATGTTTAGGGCGTCTGGCCATGAATGGAGTGATCAGATCCAGAATATCCGTGTAAGTAGAATTTAAAAAGGCTGAGAATCTGACATCACAAGAGTCAATTAATGTAGGAAGCACAGAGTCATTAAAGGCAACGGAAAACTGACACTGTCAGAGGATTCAGCGCACGTAGGCGGCGCTCCGGAAAGCACGAGTCAACTTGAGAGCAAGGCAGCATCATAGTAAATAACACAGGCAAATGGTCAGAAATACCAGTGTCACAAATTTCCCTGACACAAACATCTAAACCATGAGACAACACAAGGTCCAGTGTGTGTCCCTTCTCATTTGTCGACTGTGTAAGCAGGATACAGGTAACAGGCGGACACCATCAAACAGGAAGACTTTTGAAGCTACCTGTTCCAGTGTTCTGATGGAAACTGAGCTACAGAAAACATGGTCTTCAAACAAAGAACTGTTTTCGAGATTAGACTAAGGGTTTGTGCTGATCTGGGCATAAATTAAGTTTAACTTTATTTGTCATTGGATTTATGGTGCATCTCAGGTGATGTTACAGATTAGCCGTTGGGTAATGTAACTAGTAGTGTAACTAATTACTTTCAGCAATGAGTCAGTTAGTATAAAAAAAGCATTTACTTTTTTTGAGTAACTACCCGAACACTAGTAACGGGAGCAGTGTATTTCTACCTAGACATACTGCTTGTCATGACTGACACCACACCAAAACCACAGTATTACAAACTGCAGTGTTTTAATGTATTGAACATTTTAAATGCATGCATCCGTTTTCCACCTGGATTTCCTGAAACGAATTTCATTGTCTTACCAGTCAAATCAACAGGGTTAACCCCACCAACAGCCTCAGGGCTTGGAATCTGGTACAGCCATAAGGCTTAATGGTAATGAAATCCCACCAGACCCTAAAATCGTTTTATCAATACTGCCTGTGCCCTGTTTTAGCATACATTTTAAGAAAGCGAGAGAAAAAAAGAAATCCCAGTATTGAAAAGGTATTGTGATTTAAATCGGAAACGGTCTGTGAGAATAAGTGAAGACGTGGGGGGGGGCTGTCTAGCTTTACATGATATTGATTCGGGTTCAGTGTCCTGCCAGTTCTGTGCCATGGCAGCCATTTTGCACCCATCACCACCATTTTGACGGTTTGGATTAATGGCACAAATGGAGGCTGTGGGGATTTTTTTATTTATTTTTTGTCTTAGTGGGTAGAGATGGGAAGTGAGGGATGACGCTGGCTCCTGCGCCTCAGTGATAAGCCTCACATCCACACAGGAATCAGACGGCTGAGGAATGAAAAAGGTGGTGTGTGAGAGTCCAGGAGGAGAAGGTGGAGGAGAGAGGAGGCGTTGCATCAGCTAATGAATCGTCATGATGCAGATTGTGTGTGGAATGAGCAGCAGATTGTAAATGGGTTATTACCATTACACTCTGCTGGACACGCTCAGCACACACTGCTAACCTGCTGGGGAGGGGGACAGGACAGAGACGGGCGGACAAGGGTAGGACAATACAGATCAGGACACACCAGGACAGGACGGACCTGTACAGACTAAGCCAGGACAGGAATGGGTAGGACAGGTAAAAACCAGGACTGACCGTTACGGGTTAATACAGGACAGACCTGGAAAGAATATACCAGAACAGGACAGATGTGGGCGGGACGGGGTATGACAGGACAGGTCGGGATGGGTATCGTTAGGATTTTATCGATACCGGTACCGGTACTGCTTATCGGTATCGGTATTTTTCGATACTCTTATTGATACTTTTCAATAATTTGGTGCTCAAAATTATAGACATGAATACAAGATGTGAAGATTAAACAGTAATTGTATTGTAATTTTCTTGCAGAAATAACTGTATAACTTATACATTAGCTTCTCAGAAGCAATGAAAGGCCAAATTATTATAGGTGTAGGAGCTCACATTAACACACTGTCAGTGTTAATAAACTAAAAAAAGACAAGGTGATGTGCCTGCAAGACTTCACTCAGGTAAACAAAACATATTACCCGTGCGCAGCAGCTAACCTAGCTGCGAGCCTTCGCTCAGGTCACATTTACACATGGCGCGGCTGAAGCCCGCTAGCACTAGCAGTATCGCGAGCACCGTTTTAGATTCAATGAGTGTCTCGTTTGCAAATGCTTCATTAAGTTGCTTGTGTTACCCCCTTTACTCGCAACTAATTGAGTACATAGATTGCACCTTGCACTATTGCCACTACATTTTTT
>NW_011348910.1:0-3113 GCF_000735185.1 Notothenia coriiceps
GGTAAGCTTACTAAGAGAGAAAAATTCAATATTTAAATGATAAAATTACATTTTTGGGGTATCCTTTGTTGAATTGTCTGATTAAAATTAATCGAAGACAAAAAAAGCTTTTGAAAATAATATTATATTTTGATTTAGGTCAAAATATAATATTTGTAAACCTGAAGAGTCAGTGCCTCACCAGCCATGAACCTCACTGCACGTCACTGTAGAAGCTTATATATAGACATCTACGTTTTTTGTGCCCCACCACCACTTTTGTACATATAAAAACGCCACTGCATATCTATGCCACAATTTTAGATGCGGATTTTGTTAAACTAATACGTTTGCGCTGTGGACCAACACTATAAATTGACGAGGAAGGGGGTAGCAATAAAGATAACACCATTAAACAGTTAAACAACTTAACAGAAATAATATCGATAGCAGCGTCCCTATCAACCACCTTGGTAACAATGAAAACGTTGTATGGACACAATTTCCTGAAGTAATCTTCATAATAACTCGCAAACTAAAGATCATGGACTTCCACTGCACACATAATCTGAAATAACAACTCATATTTCTCGCATCAAATTACATCAAAACGCATTTTAGTGGCCAAACTAACCTTAAAATAGGCATTTTCCACCGAGAATAAAATGAAGGTCGGCCATGTTTTTTTTTTCTTTTGCGGGGAGAAATTTGAAGATCACGTGACATAGACGCCAGCCATCGGAAATTAATGGTGAAAAAAGGCGTTTTTGTAGAAATACTAAGTCCCAAGTTGTGGACCAACATAGTTATTACACTTTTAGATGTGAGACTGGGTTGGTATGTCTGAGATTGTTCAAACAGTAAAATGAGAACATGTTTAATCTCACTCCTCAATAATAAAGATGTCATTTTTCGATCGCTGTTTAGTAAAAATAAGAAACGTATGTCTTTTATAAAATGAACAAGAAGCTGTGGTATACAAAATCACATTACAAGGGGTTTGTGGATCTAAAGTCTCTTTATTTATATGCCTGTGACTAGATATAAGATAAAACAAAGCTCTACTGTGCCTTCCAGGGAAAGGCCAGCAGCAGAAAACAAGACCAAACATGGTTAAAGATGAAGGCAAGACATATTAAAGGACTCATAAAACTAAAGTCAAAAGCATCAATACATTTTTATTAGATCATAGCTGGCCAACATAAAGATCTATAACCATTATCTCATATCATACAGTTAGACATATATTTGATGAGTATGACTGTATGTATTAATGTGTGTGTATGTGTTTGTTTGCTAGGGATATGTGTTTGTGTAAACAAGCACTGAGTCCTGTGGTATAATAATGTTAAATTTTACTATGATTTAATCTAAAAAAATAAATCATGGCTGCAGGAACATGAATACAAAGGAAAAACAAGTTATAAAACAGCAGGTTTATGGTCGTTTCAGCCTCTTGTGGGACATTTTATTGAAGAACAGTTGTTGTTGTTGTCAATGGGGAAAAATGGGGAAAAATCATTTCACAAAAACGTCAAAAAAGTTTAATTACCAAAACATTGGTATATCTGTAATTCTCTTTTTTAGTCGAGATTTAGTTGAAGTGTTGAATCAAGATTTATTTGATCCAACATCTTATAGCTGGTAGTGTTGACTTTTCAGTTTCAGAGACTAATGTTACATTTAATTTATTAAAAACATGTAACCGGTTGTGTCTCGTCAAATGTGTTAGTTATGTTTATGTATTTTGTCTGTCATTCCAAGTCTAGTCAGGTATTTATGTCAAGTCAGGTTTTCATGTTATTTCAGGTCATGTCTGTCTATTTATGTCACGTCTCGTTTTCCATTTCCTGTTTTATTTTGTACTTACTTCTTGTCTCTCATTCCAGGTTACTTCCTCCCTTTGTGTGTTTTCCCACCATCGTCCCCTGATTGTTTCCACCTGTTCCCACTCACCTCATGTTTAAATAGTCCTGTCTTCCCCTGTCCTGTGTCAGTTTGTCTTGTTTGTTTGCCATGAATGGTCATGCCAGGTCTCAGCTAATAGAGGATTGAGTCCAGTCAAGTCAGGTTGTTATTTTGCTATTTTTGTAGACTTGAGGCGAGACACATTTTTTTAACTTAAAGATATCAGCTAGAAATGTTTCCAGTTAATTACTTACATTAAGACAATTTTTCTTTGTATTACAAGTTTTCTGAAATAGCATGTTTAAATATGCAAATGAGCCATCCTCTCATTAAATATGCTTATCTTTTAATACATTTCAGGAACACAATTCTGAACTTTGGATAAAGCCAGGTTCAACATTCTTTCATTTTGTAGTCATATTAGAATCTAAAGTTTTTACTAAAGGGATTTTGAATATCTCTTTTTTTTTATCACTCCATAAATCAATAGTTACGTATGTAACTACGGTTCTATGAATACTGGATGACCGCCAGAGGCGGTGCTTTAGCACTGGATATCTTCTGTCTCGTGCATGCGTAGGTCGAATATTTATATCAACAAAGTCACGTGTGACCTCGTATGACCCCGGAAGGCATAAGTTCCGGTGTTGTCAACGAGTTCAGTTCTATGGGCTCTTCTCGCGGAAACACAAGATTCCCAGTGACCAAGAAACTCTGGCGGTTATCCAGTATTCATAGAACCGTAGTTACATACGTAACTATCGTTCTATTTCCTCCTTACTGACCGCCAGAGGCGGTGCTTTAGCACTGGATGACCTATACCAACAGAGTCACGATAAGGATGGCCTAGGCTGACACTGCAGGAGGACCACACCAAGCGGGTGAGGGGCGGCAACATTCACCCTGTAGTATCTGGTGAATGTGCTCGGGGATGCCCATGTGGCCGCAGCACATATGTCCTTGCACCTTAGGGAGGAACGCTGTGTTCGGCCATAAGGTGAAACCTGAGCCATCTGAGTTCCACCTCAGACACGAGCTGTTCACGGACAAGGCCTGAAGCTCGCTTACACGCTTTGCTGAAGTGATGGCAAGAAGGAAAGCAGTCTTAGCTGAGAGCCACTTCAGTTCTGCCTGTAACAAAAGTTCAACAGGAGGCGAGCATAGGGCATCCAGCACCAAGGGCAGGTCCCATGTAGGGGCCCTTGGGATATTCGGGGGGCGAATAC
>NW_011348911.1:0-9479 GCF_000735185.1 Notothenia coriiceps
TACACAAATCCACGTTTATTTTGAAATGAGCCGTTGCGACTTCCGACTGATTTCGATAGAGCGGGTCACATATCTCAATAGGTGAATGCTTGCATAGCATGATTGAGGGTAGTACCCATAGAGTCCAGTAGAGGGCTCCGCCTGTGCTTATATAACTAGGGTTACAATACGTAACCCCCCGTTTCTGAGATCTGACAGACAGAACCCTCCAGGAGATCATGCAGGACCTTTAAGGGCTTCAACTAAATGAAATTTATTTTTTGATAAACAATTTATTTGATTCCATCTGATCATCTGGTCTATACAAATGTAAAATATATCCTGTTTACTACTAAAATGTATGGAAGTTTTGCTTTAAAAAAAATGGCAGATTTGGGATATTTAAACGTTTTGCAGAAATGTATGTTATTTAAAAAAACAATAGTTTAGATGTGCGGTTCATGTGGCTCAGTTTCATATATACCGGGTAAAGGTAAAGCTTCACAGACAGCAGGTGGCAGCAAGTGTTCTGCACTGGGAAATGTAGTAACCGTGGCAACAGCTGCCCTGGTAACAACCATCTCTCTCCTCTCTTTTGTCTGTCAGAAAGAACTGGCTGTCAGTCAACAATAACCTCCTTCTCTCTAAACCTCCAATCACTACAAATGGCTGAGAACTCAGGTATTATATTTTTGTTGCACTGGAGACTACGCCACTAAATCAAATTTATATTTAGTTTGAGCTTAGCTGGGCAACATGCTACCTTTTTTACAAGGGCCTTCAGCAGCTGAGGTGTGAAGAAGGTAGAGGATGTGTTCTCTACACCGGCTGCAGTTTGAATGGATGAGGTCTGAATTATATATGAGGCTCTGGGCTTTGCTCATTTACTCAAGGGTGTGAAGCGACTTACTGAACTGGAGAGCTTCTGTACAGCATCCCAGGATTCAGGATTCAGTGGATCCTCAATTTCTTTCTTCCACGTCAACTGTGTTAAGATCAGAGAAAACTGCTTTTAAAAATGGGTTTACTTTAACTTTACATCAACAATGTAATGTGATCCCATTCAAGATGTGTACAGTTATCTGCATGATGTCATGGTCTGGGTTTCTTACAATCAGGGACACAATTATTTAGATTAAGATTAGGATTACAAATATTTATACACAAAATGATAGGTGTTCAAATACTTAATAACCAAATTGTATATCAGTTTGGCTTCATTGGAAATCTAAGGTGTCACTTCAGTGATAACAGAGTCTGCAGATACATTGAACCTTACTGTTGCTGAGGCAACTAGATTTAATTTCCCTCCAACATGAAATACAAGCTGTCATGCACAATCCTCTGCAGCCCTTCTTTATCTACAGCTGCTTCTCCTGCACACCCTGACATGAAGAAGAAGAAGAAGGATCTGTTTCTACACATCATTCGCGTTGTGGGACGAAGCTAGTAGCTAAGACCCAGACTCATCCGACGCCACTCCACCTCCACCTAAGCAACAGGGACTGCTAGCCAGGGAAAAGTTGATAAAGCCATTGCACGGTATGTTGTAGAACACATGCAGGCTATTTCTACTATTTCTATTGCTATTTCTTGATCAACAGATTGTATTATTCTCCAATGCAATAACAGTACTGAAATGAAGGCTATAAGGGCATTAATGGGAGCCCTTTTTTAAGTAACTAATGCGTTACTGTTCACAGTATTTGGTGTAAGTAATCAGTAAAGTAACTGAGTTACTTTTGAAATGAAGTAACTAGTAATGGTAACTAGTTACTGGTTTTCAGTAACTAGCACAACACTGGTAATAAGACAGAGAGATGAGAAACTCACAGCTTTGGTTCCACATCCCACACTGCCACTCATTCACATTTACATGGTGAGATCTTCATTTAATTCATATGCAGCACTCACCATCATTTCAAACCATTGGAAAGTGTAATACTTGTCATTGAGACACAAACAAATATCCCAACAAAGACAAGTCTATCATTATGAGAGAGAATGACTAGTGAGCAGTCAGACGTGGACACAGGACTGTAAACTGTTTTTACCTCGACAGCTTTATGCTGATTCTTCATCACCTCCTCTGGAGTCAGGTTCACCTCACTCCTGTTGATGTCCATGGCGGAGCTGGGTCCAGGACTCAGGCCCAGAGAGGGAGCAGACCCCACCGACCCGTCGGACAGAACCGGTTCAGCACTGGTCAATGAGTCTGTCCTTAACAATGATTCTGATGGAGAAAGGGTGGGGACGGGCAGTTTGATCTGAGAGAGACGGATGTATGGAAAGGGGTTAGAAAGAAAAATAATGTGAAACATTTATCTTGTTATAATTGCTGTAGTTTAGCTTTATAGGAGATATATGACAAAGGTCAGTAATGCTGATTGTTAATTCCCTCAGGGTGGTTTCACAGAGATATATTACAATTGTCTATAATGCTAGTCAGGAGTGCATGTAAATACTTTGAGCAGTGACTATGATTATGGAAGAACAGAGCCAGTACCTTGATAGGTGTGATTGGAGCTTGCTGTGGCTGTTGGGGGGGCTGCTGTGGAAGATGATGGTGCTGTTGCTGATGCGGTTGTTGGATAGGACAGGAGACATGCTGCTGCTGATGATGCAGTTGATGCGGTGGTTGTGGAGCTTGGTGGAGGTCTGCCTGCTGTCTGTGGTGTTGCTGTGGATGCTGCTGGACATTCTGCTGCTGACTGAAGTGCTGCTGCTGATATGGAAGGCTTTGTGCTTTGTTCATATTGTGATGCATTTCAACACTCCCTTCCTCCTTCCTGCCACGGCCTCGACCCCGTCCTCTACCCCTCTTGCCTTCTCCACCCACTGTTCCCATCAGCCCCCTGCAGTAGGGAGGCTCAGGAAGTGGACGTATGCGTGGTCTACCTCGTGGACGGGGAGGGCCTTCACGTTTTGGTTTAGTGGGTTTCCTGCCTCTTTTTTTTGGGCCTTCGTGGGGGAGGAGTTGTGGAGGGTGTGCTAGGGAAGAGTAGTTGGAAGGGTGGCAGAAGTCTATGTCACCCATCATTGGACTAAGCCCACTTACTTCTGATGAGCCACCAGCCTTCCTACAACTAGACACCAAGTCAGGCAGCAGGTTAGGAAGGCGACGACTGTTCAGGCGAATATCAGCAGGACCATCAGCCTTATCCTCATCATCCTCAAACTCGTACTCCTGCGCATAGTTTTTCTTTGTTAGAGGTTGGGGATCACGCCGCTGTTTGAGCAAGTGGAATGAGCTTGTCTTCAGCAGTTTCTTGGGTCGAGAGGAACAAAATATAGGTGAGGTAAGACCAGGAGTCATTGAATTTCCACCCACTCCCACAGCACAGAGCATCTTGTTCTCTGAGCCATCCCCTTGTACTGCTGAACTCAGCCCCATAGTGGGGGTTTGGGATTGGATAAGGCCGAGCTGGTCAGTATTCACAGTGGAGGGAAGCTCATGTGACTTCATAGAGTCAAGGTCTAAGTGTAGGTTGCCATTTCCTGTTCCTGGATGGCTTTGGCAATACTGTCCATACCCTTGATCACTGTGGTGACCAAGCATCCCATAGCCCTCTCCAGCAGCTCCTGATTTTAAGCTCTCCTCTTGCCCCTGCCCATGGCCCTGGGCCAAGCTCTCCTGAGCAGTCTGTCCGGCCCCAGAATCCTCAGCACAACTCGACTTGTATTCAGCTGAACAAAACATGTCTTCCATCTCAGGAAAGAAAGAGCGGTCTTCGTCGTGTAGGAGAGAATCTGGAAAGCAGATGGATGTTAGAGGCCCAAAGCGATGCTGCTGCTGCTGCTGCTGCTGCTGCTGCTGCTGCTGTTGCTGCTGCTGTTGCTGCTGCTGCTGCTGCTGAACTTGACTCTGTCCTGCTTTTCTCACTGGGCTGGCACTGTCAAACTGGTGCTGTTTCAGCTGGTCCAACTGGGAGTGAGACAGAGTTTCAGCGTCCCTTTGTTGGGGCTGATGCTGTTGTTGAGGAGTTCCCATGTTGGTAGCCATTCGGTGAGAGTGTGGGAGAGCTAATTGGGAGAGTGCCAGCTGATGGTCAGTGTGTGCCTGCTGTTGATGGTGGGCATGGGGGTGGACATGGGCCTCAGACTGGTTGAGGTGGTGCAGGTTAGAAGGGGTGGGCAAGCTCAAATCTGGTTCAGAGAGGAAGTCATGGAGATCGGAGGCTGTTTGTTGAGGAAGGTTGTGGGGAGTAATTCTGTGTTGCTGTCTATGCCTGACTCCACCCCCTCCCTCCCCTCCAGCCCCTCTGACCCCTGTTCTGTCCAGAGCTCCTCCACTGCCTCTGCTGTTAATCCCAGAAAGAGATTGGTCCAACATTTTTAGCGAAGACACTGAGTTCTGACTGGCTTGTGTTTGATCTCTTGGCTGGCCTCCAAGGCTGTAGTGGGTTTCCATAGCCTGGGCCTGGAGCTGGATCTGGAGCTGTGAGGACTGGTCCTGAGGGTGGGAATCCCCCCGGGTAGGCCCTGCTCCTCCTATTGATCCCAGCAGAGCTTGCTGTGATGGAGCTTGCTGGGGGGCCATCTTAGTGTGGGTGGTGTGAGAAAGGACAGACTGCATCATGTGAGGAGGCTGGGCAGGGTCTGTTGGGGAATCTATCAGAGAGAGGGGGACCTGGCTTTGTCGAGCCCGCTGCAGATCTGGTGTGTTACACAAGTAGGCATTGTCATTGGCCTCTGAGGACTTCTTCAGCTCCATGTGAGGCTGGCTGTGGGAGAGGGGATGAGGAAGGCTGTGCTGAGTGTGTTGAGAGTGCTGTGTGTGCTGAGAGTGCCGGGGGTGCTGGGAGATCTGGGGATGCTGAGAATGTGAGGACACATGTGAGGTGTGATGGGTGTAAGGGTGCCCTCTTCCATAAAGGGCAACAGACCCCAAGGAGTCAAGCTGGTGATGGGGGTTGGTAGTGTGAGAGTGGGAGAGAGGGTCGGTCAGCCCTTCAGGACCGGACTTTGTGGTAATCATCTCTGATTTGACCTGTTGCTGTTTCTTCCGTGATATTTCCAAATGACTGTTAATGCCACTGCCTGCCTCACTAATTGATGTTCCCGGACCTGAACTGCTGGGCATGGTGTTGGTACGAATGACACTGTGAAGGTGGTAGCGCTCTTCAGATATCTTGTTGATATCATAAGTCACCCCCTTGCCTTCCCCTTCCCTAGCCTGTGGGAGAGTCTGGGGCAGCTGCTGAGGAGGTGGGTGATGCTGGGACGGATGGGGAGTTGAGTTCTGTGCATGTAGTAGATGATGGATAAGGAAATCCTCATCATTTTCTTCCCCATCTTGGGATCTATCAACAACCAGCATGTTGGTTTCTGTTTTTGGCTTGGGGGTTGTTGTGTGGTAGGACTGGTTCTGCGCTAGGTGTGTGTCCGGGAAACCTTGTGATGAGGACATAAAATTAGGCGAGAGAATGGAGGACATATATTTAGTAGTCCCTAAGCCCCCAGGGGACTGTGCAGGGCGAGCAGTAGCAGGAGAGTGCAATCCAGGGCGACTGGTGGTGGAACTGATGGAGGGTGATGGAATGGACTCTGGTAGGTGGTAGGAGTTGTTGCCGCCATTACCAGCAATAGCAGCCCTGCTCCCTGATTCAGATCCAACACCACTGCCTGATACGGTTCCACTTGACCCGCCAGCAGTGCCATACCCCAAGGAAGGACTGCCGGCTCTTCTTAGAGACGTTGGACCAAAGCTTGAGTCCCCAAAGACTATCTCTGCTGAAAAGGAACGTCCTCCTGAACCAATACCAGTGAAAGCCTTCCCTCCAGATCCCCCTGCTCCAGAGCTCAGGTCCTGGGCAAGAGGTGAGGTAAAGCCACCAAAAGAATGGGCCATATGTGCGGATGAAGGCTGGTTAGGAGAGTAGGCCTGGGCATGTTGGGAAGTGGTATGATCCGGTAGGCCCGTGCTGGATTTGGCACCAGGTGGAGAACCATAGGTGGAGAGGCTTTGTTTAGATGCTGGCTGTTGAACAAGGTTGGATGATACCAATGGTAGAGGGGCGGGTGCCGGAGCTGATTGAAGTGGGGGCTGCTGACAAGAGGAAGAAGACAAGGAGCCAGTGCTCGTCTTGGAGCTAGAAGTAGACCCAGAAGAAGTGGGAGGGGCTGACGGTGGAGTATGTGAGGGCCGGGAGGTGGAGGATCCTGAGACTGAAGAGGAGTAGCCACTGTTGGAGCTGGAACTCTTGGCTTCCTTAGTGACAGAGGAGGGGGTTGAGGAGCTGGAGGATGGGTAGGGGGTTTGGATCGTAGGTCGATACGTGTTGGACTCCAGCCGCGGTGAAGGCTTGGGGTTGGAGGAAGGGCTCTGCTCCCCCCCAGGACTGCAGGACACTCCAGTGTGCCGGTGGTGGCTGGCTATCTGCTGGTAGCTGGATGACCCCCCAAAGCTGGCATATTGCTCTGCTGTGGACTGGGATGGGGAGGAGCGCTGGTAATGCTTGATCACACTGTCCTGCCGGGAAACTGGCCTCTCTTGAGAAGGCTCAGTCAGGGGGGGGGCTGTGGGAAGCAGAGCTGGAGTGGAAGAGAACATGGAGGAGTTATAGAGCTGGGAGGACTGGCTGTGGAGCTGAGAGGACAACAGGTTGAACTGGGGAGATGGCAGGTGGCAACTGGAGGAGGTGGGAGGGGCCTGGGTCTGAGAAGGTACCAGGACCTCCTGGGACCCTCGATACGTGGAACTCTGGGAAGACAGCAAACGATCAAAGCCCAAGCTGGTCTGGGAGGGTGTTTTGATGTGCAGCAGGGGATCATGGGGGGATAACAAACTGTTGGAGGAGGGGCTAAATGAAGGTGTGTCCTGCAGGGACAGTGAGGGGGTGAAGGGTCGCGTGGAGAAGGAGCCAGGATGTTGGTAAGCAGAGAGGGCAGAGGAGGGGGTGAAGGAGCTGGAACTAGGAAGGGCCCCTGAGATAAAGAGCTCCGCCGGGGCCGGCGTATGCATTGCTACGGGACATAACATTACATGGACAGTGTTGGTAAATGCAGGTCGGTATTCACATTTAAAAACACAACAAATTGGTAGTTAGATTACCAACCCAAGACTTTTTGGATAATTTTTGCAAATGTAATGACTTTTTCATAAATTAAATTATTACTTAGGATATATTTCAATTGTAACAAGAACTAACATCAAGCTATTGTTGAATTTCTCATAACAGGCTGACACTCACCAGTCTGCCAAGAAGGAGTGCGAAACTGAGAAAGGAGGGAGGAGGCAGAGGGGGGCGGCTGTGGGCCCCGTGACTCCAGAGCTGAAATTAGATTCATGACAGAGGGGTCTGGACCCGAAGTGCTGGCATGGTGGAGGCTGGCATCAAAGAAGCCGGACAGGCCTGGCAACAAATCACAACCGTCACTTTATTCATATATCTCTCACCATGGATCATACTATTATCATATAAACAGTTTAAGCAAAGGTGCCTACTATTTATTTTATTGAGCCCTGTAACAGAGTCATATGAAGATCCCACAGATCTTCAGAGAAGCCATGCCTCTCTGCACCGTCCAAATAATATTATATTCCTATCTGGACAGACATTGGGTAAACCGTTTTAATTGGCGTTTAAAAGATATGAGATTTGAAAAATAAGAGGTTGGGTGATTTTTAAACAAATCTCAAAAATACCATTACGGTTTCTCCACTATTGTTACTTTTATTCTGGGTTTATACTGAAACATATTTACAAGCTTTAATGTTAATCTTTATTCTTCTCAGTCCTGTATTCACCTTCTGGAATACATTGCACAAATAGACATTTTTATTTCTACAGATATACCTTCTGATGAGTCCTTACCCAGCGTACGTCCAGCCGCCCCCCAGCCCCCCCCCTGTCTGGAGCTTCCTGGGTGGTGGTTGGTGGCATAGCCCTGGAGGGGGTGGGGGGTGCCATAGGTTTGCCGATGGAGTAGCTCTGAGTCGGGGTGGGATGACCTGGACCCTCCATACACAAAGCTGAGGAACACATGGTATCATTTTACAAGCCTTTACTTAAAACATGTCTGCTGTCTTATACTCGATCAACACTGTGACTGGGTTTACAGTTTCCTGCTCCGTTCACCTGTTGAAAACATCCACACTCCACAATGTCTTTTAACAATGACGAATACAAGATTAGGTAGCATCTTTGCCTCTAGCATCTAGGGGTGTAACGGTTCACAAACATTTCGGTTCGGTACGTACCTCGGTTTTTAGGTCACGGTTCGGTACGTTTTCGGTACAGCAGAAAGAATTATCACAAAAACATAACATATTTTTGGGTTTTTTGAAATTATTATTAAACTGTGAATAATGTATTCACTCAAATAAATACAAAATATAATAAAATAAACATTAAGGTGCAGCATTTCGATGAACTTAAATAATCTGTATTTGAAATTTACTTTACTAGTAGCCTACTCACAAAACATAAACTATTAGTTTTGGGTTTTTAATTATTATTAAACTGTGAATATTTACTCAAATAAATACAAAATAGAATAAAATAAACATTAAGGTGCAGCATTTTGATGAACTGAAATAATCTGTATTTGAACTGTACTGTACTAGTACCTAAGCAGCCAGTTTGACATTATGACTTGCTTGTCATTTTATTTTCATGTTTTTTTAAAGAAAAATGAACCTTTCCACATTAATTGCCGAAAGGGCAGAAGTGCTGACACTAACAATGTCTCCTGCTGTGGAGAACACCCTCTCGCTAGGGACAGAGGTAGCAGATACAGCCAGGTAGCGCTTTGCTAACTAGACCCTCCAGAAAAACGCGATCCTGCGATCGCAGAATTTACAGCATAATCAGCAAAATGGCGCAGATTTTTAAAAGGCCGCATATTTATCAAAAGGCTGCATTAATCTCCGCATTTTTCCACACAAAGTTGAGAGAAAAAAAAGTTAACTCGTGAAGTAATGATGATGATGACGTGGCGTCATCAGCTCGCGCATCACAGAAGGTAAACAACACCGTAGAGTGAACGTGTGGAACTCAGACGAGAGAGAAAACACCAAGATGAAAAAATCTGATCCATCTCATTTACCGACGAACATTTCTGCTAAAGACTGGGCAAAGCAGTACCCCGATGTCTTTCACAAAATTGGGGGGAAACTATTCTGCACCCCGTGCAACTGTGTGTTGGAGCATAAGTCTTAGAGAAAATCGACGGTGACGACTCACTTTGATTCATTCAAACATTCAAAAATGCTTTCTGCTGCTGCGGACAAGAAAGCCAAACAACTCACGTTCAACGAGGCATCAACCTCCAAAACCCTTTCGAAGGCTACAAGAAACGAAGTGAGTAGCCTACAAGATTGAAGCTGGTCAGATAACGAACGAGTAAATGGAAACAGAATGAGGCGGAGAAGTGTGTGTGTGTGTGTGTGTGTGTGTGTGTGTGTGTGTGTGTGTGTGTGTGTGTGTGTGTGTGTGTGTGTGTGTGTGTGTGTGTGTGTGTGTGTGTGTGTGTGTGTCGTAGAGAGACGACGACGA
>NW_011348912.1:0-3214 GCF_000735185.1 Notothenia coriiceps
CACAACAGCACGTTAGCTTACCAACGTAACCCTGTTCTCTGACATTCGGTGATATTGTTTCGGTGCTAGAACCCTTTCGGCCGAAAGCCGAAAGGGCCTTTTTAACCATTTTCGGCCGATAATTTTCGGCGGCCGAATATTCGGTGCATCCCTATTATTAAGCATTTTAAAGCGTATGTGGTAACTTGCCAAAGTCCTTTGTTTTGAACGTTCATCAGTATTATAATCAAAAAGAGAAATATGAACGTTAGTTTTTACTGAAATTATCAAATAGTCAACATTTCAGTCTTTACTGAGCTGTGTGGGGTTTGTTCAACTTTTAAAATATGTTTGAATGGTGATATACACAGTGATAGATGTTAAGGACTAACGTTTATAATAAATACATTTGTATTTATTTTAAGATCTTTTCATAGTCTCATACAATCATTGGGATCATTTGTATTAATGTGGACCGGAGGGAGAGGGTGACGAGCATAAGTTTCACTTTCCTTTTTTATTTCAATTCCAACTTTGGTCATGAAGAATATGTTTCTCTGTTGTCCCCGTTCATAAAGCAACAGCATCAGAGCACGGTGCAGAGTCTCTAGATGAGTTTACAGTAGTCCCTCGTTCTTATTATACATCCATGTTGTAGTCCGCTGTGTAGAAAACTGTAGTTTCCATAGTTTCCCCACAGCAGAAGACGCACATTTATGACGTCCGCTGGCGCATAATAAACACGTCGGATAGTGAAAGTGCAGTCGGTTTCTCTAAAGTACTACAGTCTCTTCTCCTAAGTCCTTTTGAATTCTGCTATCCACTATCCCTTAACCCCGTGACGTTTCACTTAGAGGTCAAGGGATAGACGATAGGGTTAAATGTTGGGAGCTGATTTTTGGATTATCCGACCGCAACCTTAGACTACAGTTAACTATCTAAACACTCAAGAGTCCTTTAGCTCACCTGAGCCTCTCAGTCTGACAGGAGAGGACTTTCCCTTCACCTTGTTGTAGAAACAGCTTCTTATATCCGTTAGCGCAGCTAGCTAACCAGATACTAACAACAATGCCAGGTACCGCTGCGCTCTCTCGCTCGGAGCGGCGTTAAGGTGCAATCCGGCGCAGTGCAGGCATATTTTCATAACGTCTCGAACCCTGGTGGAGAGTCTATCAAATCGGCCCACACCTGTCACCTGTAAAACATGAACATTTAAGCGTCTTTGGGTCTAGAAAAGCGCTATATAAATCCTTATTATTATTATGAACAACAGGGTGTCGCTGTCCAGGTTGCTAGGAGACAGTGCTACAGACCGCGGTTGTCAGGTGACGCAAACTGGAAGTTTCATTTCGTAGACCGCTCGGTTTGCTGTTCCTTCACTTTATTTTTATATTCATTTATTTTGGATGAAAACTTAGCGTGAGGAAAGGCATGTGTGGCGTGAGTGTGTGAGATATGTGTGGCGTGAGGGTTGCCAGCCCTGTGGTAGTGGCAGGTTAAATCCATCACGGGTGAAGAGTGAACACGGATTATGATTCCTTCACACTATATTCACTAAAGTAAACATTGGGCCCATTCCTCACGAGCCACATTTCCGACACTAAAATGCATTTGAGAAAATAAACTAATTTGTCCATCTCAACTAACTGATATTAATTTTGCTTAATATGTTTAGCTGTGTAAATATGTAATGTGCCTAAATAAGATAATAATACTTCTCCAACTTACGAGACGGGAGGTGAATTCTATTTTATACTCTTGTCACACCTGCAATGCGTTTTTAGTGATGGAGCATTTTCAATGTTACTGTCTCTGTTTTCTTTAACTTTTTGGGGATTTTTCAACTAAAGTAGCTTTCATGAATCTGTCCACTTGGTAACCAGGTGTTACTATCTTTGGTTTGCAGAAAGTCTTCCAGTGTTTTAATGTGGTCCTTTGCTGGAGGAACTGTGTTGGTGCTGAGAGACCAGAAATAGCACGTGGTGTACATTTCACACTGAAACGGGAGCTGACCCAGGTCTCCAGTAACGCTGTCCCTCTGGTATGAAGATGACATGATGCAACAGCGCTGGTTTCGCACTGAATAAAAGGCCTTGTGTTTTGTTATTCTCACCAGTTGCCATGAATGATCAGGGCTAAAAAAATAAATTAAAAAAAGTAATAATTTACAAAGAACTCACTACCCTAGGGTTTAGGCTTGTAAACACGTTCTGACTAGTAGAGGTCAAATGCTTGATTGGTTTGAATTCTGATCATTCCGACTCGGTTTCATTGTACTGAAGTTGGTGTAACTTTGTGAGTGACTGGTAAACATGTTACCAGATACCCCATGGTTCTGTAATGTTGTTTTATTTGCGTTTTCCTATGACTTGGCTCAACAATAAAAACATGATTCCATGCTAATGCCACATTCTTATATTTAGGTAAATGGTTGCTAATTGTGTGCTTTTCCTCATCATGAGGTGCCCGTTCCAGTCTGAGGCTAAACACGTATGAACCTGCTGGAGCACTCTGTCATTGAGTGTTATGCAAAATGTACTCAAATAATGTCTCAAGAGTTTTCAAATTGAATGACTTTGATGACACGAGGACGCATACGGCTAAACGCATAGGATTAAGCTTCCGTCCACACGCAATGTTCACCGGATAGTGTCTGTCCACACGAGACAGCTCCGTTTAGCTCCAACCGCTGGAGAAGCTGCAGTAAATATGCAGGAGCCTGTATGTGGCACTGTAACTTCCTCCACAAAAGCAGCGAAGAAGCATGGTTGTCATGGTTGCCCTTCTGTTTATTCTCCGCTGTGGGGGCCGAGGGAACCGGGCAGAGTTTTTCGCCAGTCAACGTGTGTTAAAGTTTAAATCTTCCGGACAAAATTATAAAAGTGCCGGTCAAAGGTCTTCTTTGTTATTTATTGAGCTTTAAAACAAATGAATAACGACTCTATATAATATAATAATTAGTGGTGCACGATAATTATCGGCCCGATAATTATCGGTCCGATATTAGGAATTATGACGTCATCCCGATAAACCCGATAAAAGTATTAATAGCCCCGATAATATACAATATATTTTTTGGGTGAAAGAAATACTGCGGTTTGGGTGGATTGGGATGAGGGGCGCTTGTTTTTCACTCGGCTCCTCCCGTTTTGCCAGTACTGTGGTATTAGTGGTTTAGGAAGAGAGGAGTTTTTCACAAATCCAGCGTTCCCTAACTCATGCCCGGCTGTGACTT
>NW_011348913.1:0-2842 GCF_000735185.1 Notothenia coriiceps
GTGTGTGTGTGTGTGTGTGTGTGTGTGTGTGTGTGTGTGTGTGTGTGTGTGTGTGTGTGTGTGTGTGTGTGTGTGTGTGTGTGTGTGTGTGTGTGTGTGTGTTACCGTTTGGGTTAGCAAGAGAGAGTATATTGAACATACAACCTGTGCCCTCCATTATAGGGAATACAATGTAGAAAAGAATACAGTGTGTGCCAAAAAATAAATACTTTCTCCAGAGCAGTGACGTTTTTTCAGGCGAGTAAAGGACTACTTTGGTCGAAACAGGTATTTCCTGAGTTCCTGAAATGCTTCTTGGACTCGAGGAGAGGTTTCTGTTGTTGACAGCAGAGTTCAGTATGGAGAGGTTAAGATTCAGCCACTCTAGCCTGTAGCTTTTGATTCCAAAAGCACAGACTTTTGCAGGAACTACAGAAGTTTTTTAAAACAGGAATATGACAAGATTTGGTTCCTTGGCCCTAGCTCCTGCCAATCCTTGATTCTAAGGCAAATAAGAAACGTGCAATTTGCCTTCTTGACTGCTGTCAGAAAAGCCTCCAGATGGCTGTAGCCGGGTAAGACTATGAGAAAGCACTGGATGTCTCAAATATCAATATGGGGGGGATGAGATAGTCTTTTCTTGTAGAGACGTTTAAACAAAGAAGTCAACTTTCGGGTCAGAGATGGGCAAACTGGTGAGGCTAAAGTAAACCCTAAGTTAACTAAACATTAGTCAGAAGTAAAGACATGTCCAGAAAACACGTGGGAATCTTGCCGTTGTATTTTTCTCTGTGGTTCTTTCTCAGCATTCATTTGAATAACACATTTGCAAAGCAGTCAAACAAGAACAACACACTAACCCTGTGTTGTTGGCCCATCTCATGCAAACATTGCCTCCAACAAAGCCGTCAGACTTTACTGCTTTGCTAGTCTAATGTACCCAGTCTTTGCTTTGCTTTTGGGATGCTGGAACGGGAACGCACAACCATCGTTCAGTTCCTGAGCTCCTTAGGTCCCGTTTGACCAAAGTACGATGGTGTATCCACTCTGTTATAACCACACATGCTGCCATTTCATTAAACTGACTACTGAGTCAAAATCAAAAAGCACACTGGAAAAAATATCCCTCTTCATCGTGCCCTGAAACACACAGCTTGTTTGGATTGTCAGGCCTTATTTCATGCTCAGTTATGCCATCAAACTCTGCACTGAGTCGATGTCATGGATTAGTGGGCGTCTTGTCTCGCTTCTAGTATGACATCCAATAGTTTGTCTTGGATTTCATTTATCAACTCGGGGTCATCGTCGCATCCATTGTCGCGTGTTGGGAGTTTTTCCATGCTTTGCTGTTCAGGATATATTGTGATTTATTGGTATTAAGATAACTGAATGATTTACCACTAGCATGACCGTAACCAAGGTGTTTGTATTCCCTTACTGCGACGTACAATCTTTATATTTGTCTTACTCTCTAAAGCTGGTTTATTTCTATTTCTATTTTGTGATGTCTCTATTTTAGAATTGTTTATTTCTACTCTTTTAATAGTTATTATGTGCAATGCCTTCTTTTGTTTTATGCTGCTGCAATGACAACATTTCCCAAATTGGGATGAATAAAGTACATTTGATCTTATTACTTTTTTAAGGCTACAAAAAAGCCATATTATGGATTATTTTCTTATCTTGATTTGCATTTGATATTGAGTTCAAGAGAAAACATGTTACTTTTATCTTGTGATTATTAGATTACAGTAAGTTACTGTCTATTTCATAACAAAGCTGAGTGGGACCGAGATTAACCCCGCAGAACGTGGGAACCCCTTTAACATGGCGTGGAGTGAGAGATCCCAAAAAGTACACACTTATATGCTTGACTGACACACACACACACACACACACACACACACACACACACACACACACACACACACACACACACACACACACACACACACACACACACACTCAGGCTGATCTGTCAGCATTCTGGGACACAGGCTGCAGACGACAGGCAGGTATGACAGGCCAAGACATGCTGATAACAGATAGGACCGGCCATCTGACAGAAGGATTATGTGTGTGTGTGTGTGTGTGTGTGTGTGTGTGTGTGTGTGTGTGTGTGTGTGTGTGTGTGTGTGTGTGTGTGTGTGTGTGTGTGTGTGTGTGTGTGTGCTTCAGATGTTCTCATGTTTTGTTCTACAACTTAAAATACAAAAATACCCCACTGGTGAATTTAAATAAGACTTCTAAACGCCATCACGCCAAACATTAGCCGCCTTTAGCTTAGCGGTGTTGATGTGAAGTCAAGTGACCCTTATGTATTCCCTTCATAGCCTAATGTTAGCTTTTTACTTCTGGAGCACGCATCCATGCTTCAAACGTAAAACAAAACTGCTTACACAATATGTGAAAATTGTTCCGCTGAATAAATATCTAAATGTTTGTTTTGCAACAGATCTTGTTTTCTGCTAAATCCAAAGAATAATCCCGTTGGTTTTTGTCGGGGGGGCTTCAGGTCGACATACAGAAAGAAGTCCTCCCTGCAGCACTCATACATCTATATGTGACTGTATGCACTGTTGGGTGTTTGAATGTGTGTGTAAGTATGTGTGCATGCATGTCATTGCTCAAGAGGGCAGGCATCCATTACACCTTCAACACGGTAATTACTAGAAATGAGGCCAACACTCATAGGAGGGGGGGGTTTCCATTACCAGAACCCTAATATGTAACAAAATGTTGCATGTAATGTGTGTTTAAAGGTCTATCAAAGCAGTGAATGGTACGTTGTGTATCACTAATGCTCAGTGCTTTAGGTGTGTTGCTGTTTTTCGATTAATAATACACAGATTATGATAATAAG
>NW_011348914.1:0-6452 GCF_000735185.1 Notothenia coriiceps
TGTGGATCCATGAAAACACACACAACACACACACACACACACACACACACACACACACACACACACACTAGAAGTAGTCTTAAACACATAAACACAAGGCCATAATAATCTTTATGCACACCTCATGAGAGCAATATACATTTATGCTTGTGTTACTTTCTTTAGTACATTTCATTTAGTTGACACTTTTATCCAAAGGGACTTACAATAAGTGCATTCAAACCATGAATACACAAACTTAAAAAGGCAAGAATCCTGTAAGACATCTGAACAAATGCATCGCTTCACAAGCACACAATCAAGGTGAGCGATCCTCAAATAGGTCCAGAAGAACCCTACAGGAGTCCTGAACGATCTTGTCCGGTTTATATGTTATCCAATCCAATATATCTTTGTTGAGGGTTTAAATGTTGTGAGACATTGTTGAAAAAGAAACCTGAAGTAACACATACAAAAATACAGCTAATATATAACCCCCAACTGTCTCTTAATTCTGTCATGAATCTGTTTGTTGAAAAAATATTAAGAGAAAACTACTGTTCCAAAAACAGTCATAGACAAGTGATTTGTTTTACACACATGGAAATCCGGCATAAGGATCGTTCAATTAATCATATAATCAGTACCCTTGCAGCAATACATAATCCAGTAATATTAAATGTGCTGAAACATATACTATCACTATTCTTCTTGCCTTCCACAAAAGGCAAATTGTTGGTTTTCACACTGCAGTAGCATCGTCACAAAAACAGCAAGTTGTAAAGAGGAGATATTTGCCAGCTAAAATGTGAAGGTGACTCATTGGGTTGAAGCACACTGTACGCTGCCAACATATCTTTTTTATTACAGAAGGAGCCCTCTCACAGTTAATTGCTGCATATTCATCACTGTAACACAGTGTCCAGTTTATTTGACATCAACACCGGCAGTATTACAAACTGTACTGATTATGTATTCATCAGATTCATGTATGAGTTTATATTCATTTTACAAAAACACTACATTGTGGCGATCCTGAGTATGTATGTGAGTGTGTGTGTGGGTGTGTGACCATGACATCAAAACACAGCTGCAACAACATGCTACATGTTTCCATCACTAATAATACAAACCATTTTAAGTAATGAATGCCCATGTGCATTATTGATTATTTATTACACGTGAGTACAAAGCTGTCACAGCCTATGTTTTAATGGAATTCAAAGCTGCTGTATGCATTTTATTGGTGTGTTAGTGTGTCCAGATCTACATCAAACAAAAATATAACAGTGTGTTTACATCACTGCGGTATAAACCATTGTTAAATGTACATGCATTCACATGAGAATACATCTGAACAAGGACTCCAGCAGAGCTTCAGACAGAATAATTGATGCAACAACCAGCACATGTTTAACACATGTGGCAAGCGTAAAAGCTGAGTGCATTTCATATTCTTTTCATCCTATATGATTACGCATGCCCCTCTTCTCCATCAAATGACTTGTGTGAAATTCAATAGAGTGGTGCAGTGACAAGTCCTAAAACCCGGAAGTGAGTTAGCGTTTTACCACTACCTCGTCTCAGAGTCAATGGGATTTCTCCATAAGGTTTTGGGGAAGAGCTCGAAATAAGGTCTTTGGAAAAAGAACCTGTTTGATGAATGCACGTTTTGTTCATCCGGATAATATCCACATGTCTACCCTACTTTTATAATTTTCGAATCATAAATCTAATTGCCAGAAGCAAAAGGCTAACGTTATGCTATAAACGAACTACAGCCGAGTACAGCAGGGTCGCACAACTTCAACTTCAAGCTAACTTAAGATCGATATTCAACCATACAGATTCAAAATGGTACAAGTTGAAGCGTTTGTTTTAACAGTTTGCAGGAGAGAGGTACTTGCTTTCAAGCAGAACAGGGGCAAACAAACTTAGCAGGAGTGTTTACGTGTTAGGCGTAATGACGTACAACGTCCTCGACAACTTCTGTAGTCTTATTCAGCCCCTTGGTAACAACCATTGTTTTTCAGACACGTAAACTCTTCAAAAATCACCAGTGGGGTCACAGCTGTATGTATTTAATGTCGTAGAACAAAACGTGATCCGTCTCTTGACTTTGTGTCAACCACAGACCTTATTTTGAGCTATTTTCCCAAATCCTATGGAGAAATCCCATTGACTATGAAACGAAGGGAACCCGTAGTGGTAAAATGCTAACTCACTTCCGGGTTTTAGGACTCGTCAGTGCACCACTCTGTAGCTTGTATCATTTTAGATATAGACGAAAAAATCCCAATTAGAATTTAGAAATGAATGAGGACTTGGTTGTGATCCGCCTCAGTCAATGCCTATTTAGAAATCCAATAATAGGTCATAAACAATTCCCCCCAAGTTAAGGTTAACCCGGTACATTGGTATATTTAAAGGGTATCAGTAATTAAAACAGCTCTGTTGATGTATGGATTCAGTGTTTCTTACTAAAACGCATTGTGTGTGCCTGTAAGACAATGTGTTTCATTAAAGGTGTGCACTATCCACCTGTATGTTAGCTAGTCTTCTCCTTATTTTATGGGTTGATTACAACATCCTTTTGCTACAAGCTGTCAATCAATAGTGTAAAAATGACATTGTGTATTGTAGGTGCATCCATGTGCGTGATACAAACAAAACAAGGGACCAACTGATTAAAGACGACATATGCTCAGTGCCTCTATTGTGACATGTTTACATGATTTAAAGTTCAAAAAGCTCTTTATCTTCTCATACTGCCTATGCTGCAGCACCTCTTTTCACCCTCTGTCTGAAACCAGAGCCCAGTCTGCTCTGATTGCTTAGCTGTTCAACCACAAGAGACGTGTCAAAATGTCCGTCCCTTAGCATATCACTTACTATGTGTTAGAGCACTAGAGTTACATAGTGATTTGCTTATTTGCGTATTCTGGAAAGCCCCATCTCTATAAAATGAATGAATAAATTACTATTAGCCGTTTACATCCAGTGGCCAGCTAATAGTAAAAGGCATTATAATAAAATGAAAAATAATGTGTACAGCATATTCCCTAATGTTGTGAACAAAAAGGCTTTAAGCAATCAGGACAATAGGATTGTTAGAGGCATAGCATGGAAAATGCAAGCCATGGTTCTCCACTCCTCTTCACTCCACTTTCCCTCTGCTATAATCCTCTATTCTCTGTATACTCATTTGGGTCATGGCTCAACACTCCACATATACCGTCTCATAAGTAGGTTTAAGGCAAAGGAGGCGTCTGAGCTTTCCGCCTCACGCTTACTTGCTAAGGAAGAGAGTGGAAGTGACATTTTATATTCCCTTTTGTTTGGGTTAATAGTGAAAATGAGACTGGATATCTTTAGGTCTCTTAAGATTTGGAATCTTTAACCCTGAAACCCCAGCATGAAGACGTAACTATAAAAGAAGTTCACTGTCAGTTCTGTTTATCAGTATACAGGAGATGAGATGGAAAGAGGCAAGGAAGGGTGAGCTTGAGACAATAAGGGGTTAATTAATGGATGGATGAGGAGATAAATGGATCAGTGGATAATCTGATGAATGGGTTAGATGGAGCTTAAACCACTGCATGTAGAGGGATGAACGGGAATGAAGAAGTATACCATGTATGTGAAGGGTGAGGGGATACAGGAAGGGGTCATGGTGCAATGGCATGGATGGATTGATGGTAGCAGTAATGATCCAACTTAAACAAAGCCCCCACACACACTGTAACCAAGACACCAAAAAAAGAAAACCCCTCTACGCTTGTCTGAAGAGAAACCAGCTTAATCCTCAAGCCTCTCCAAACCCCCCGCTGCTTCCATAGAGCTACTGTATGTTACGCAATCATTTCAAACACAGATTGAAGCAGAGCGGCAGAGTGCCTCCTATAGTAGATAAATTCTGTTTGCTGCAGCAGTCTGAGGATAGAGATAGAGAGAGGAAGCTGGAGGGAGGACAGATATCGGGGAGGGACACAGAGATAGGGAAAGAGAGTTGAGCATTTATGGTAAACACACATTTGTCTTTGCTGCAACACTAAAACTTGTGAATGCTAACTCTCTCTCTCTCTCTCTCTCTATGCGTCTGTATTTATCTCTTTCTCCCCCTTTCTTAATACTCATTCATTCTCTTCCTCTCTTGGAGTCTCTGCTTTAGTTTCCTCCCCCCTGGCAGAGTAAGTCGTTATCTCTTCTGCCAGTAATTTGCTTGAAGGGATAATCTGCATATGTTTTGCTTTTATATATCAGCATCTGGTACAACACAATAACGATAGAACATTTCCAGAGTTAGAGGGATTTGCACAACATCTGCACAGACATCCATGGTTCTCAGACAGTGTATCCTGATAACAATTTCTGCTAGATCATGTTTACATTTGTGGTTTTGATTGAACTGACTTGACAAATTCGAATATCTACCACCACCCTCAGGTCAAAATGTAATGTCCTCAAAATGTTGGTTTATGGTAGATACATGCACAAGTGATGACTTTACCATCAGCTTCAGTTGCATTTTAGGGGAGAATATTGGCATGCTGACATGATAGTACAGTCTCAAACAGTAGCAGCCTGATCCCCTAAAAATGAAGCTTCAACAATATTCAACCAAACTGCATTGTTCCAAAAGAAGATTATTCCAAAACCCCAATGATTGGACTATAATCCCATTTTTCCAAAAGCCTGTTATCCCAAAAACAAATGGCTATTTCTACCCAATAAACGATGCTGCAAACAAAGCTGTAGACGCAGTTGTCTTATTTAGTTTTGTTTATTTTTTCCAATTCTGTGTCAATATCCTCCTCTCTGGCTCCATCTCTCCTCCGCCCAGTGCCTGGAAGGAGCTTCTTAGTTTTTTTATTTTTAAATATTAAAACTGACTAAGATATACTGCCATAGGGCATACTGAGTTTTGGTTCGAGCCGTTGCAAAAAGATTGTGATTTATTCGTTTTCAGGAGATTTTTCTTGTACATTGTTACTGCCTGCATCTTATTGACATATTGACACATTGACACATCAATCTTCACATCAGTGAAATGTTCTTCCTGGGGTCGCAAAATAAGATGGTTTTGCACTTTGGTAGTGAGATAATCAGCTGTGTTCTACCTAATCAGATTAGTACCAGAAGCTGATTCAGTGATACTATTGACCGGGGGGGCGGGGGGCCGTGTAGAGATAAGATGTTGGCCTCACACTGTCGATCATCAATACAGCCATCTAAAAAACAGGTGATTACAAGACGAAAAAATATAGCTATTGGCTGTCCAATGGAGTTATCATTGTAAGTTTACAAAGGAAGCAATGAAAGGACTGAGTCGTACTGTAAATGCAGGATCAATTTGAAGTCAAGGCTATAGTGGAGTGAAGTAAAGAGAATACAAATATAATTGTAAGCAGGATTTCTTGTGATTCAGGCTCTTTATATGTACAAATAATAACATCTATAGGACGTGGTCATCCATTGACCTTGAAAGACGACTTGCAGAAAAAACGTCTGCACAGCGTCTGTGGAAACAACCTTCTTTTGGTCTCTTGTCTCCCCAGGATATTGTAGCTGAAGGGTCCTGCTTTGTCAGGGACAGCTGGCCTCGTTAACGCCTGCAGAGAAATGCCAAGACGGATCAGCAGCAGAGCAACGGAAAGGACAGGAAAGGTTTAGTCTGCACAAGAGCATTTGTTAAAAAAGTATTTTATGTGAAGAAGTAGGACAACTAGGGACACTAGACTAGACACTAGAATTCTAACTAAGAAAATGATGATTACTTAATAAGTGAGGTGATGATCAAAGTGATGGATGCATAGTTATCACACCATTAAACCATTTGTACTACTTCATACTATATGACCAGCTTATTTTCCACATGCAAAAACCTTTAACTTTTGCCAGGATCGACAGATCATTATGCTGATCCAGTTTATGCCTTACAGCCACATGCAACGTAGTCAACACACAACCTGCATGTTTCCACCTTAGTAATCATTTTGATAATCTCTTTAAGCCATCTTTATGCTGGCAAACTAAACCCCAAACATGCTACCCAACAGATTTGATATGCATGTGTAACAGTACGTCCACACAGCAGCTTTGAAAAAATCTTGAAAATCTTGGAGCTGGGCGTGTCTGAGAGCTTGGGGATTTTTTGCGAGCAACGCGACCAACAACCAATCACATGAATCTCTCGCCCCCGACATACAAAGCAAAAAACCCCGGCGATTTTATGCGAGCAATATATATTATATAAACTCCCCAAACAGGCGAAAACCTACCAGTTTCACCCACTGTCTCTGCCACCTCCCTCCATGCCTGGTTCCTCCGGTTTGTATCCCGGTAAATAGTTCTGGTCGTAAAGAACCGGGTGATTTGCTACCGTAATTTCTCGTTTGGAATATGAGGAAATGAACTGCGGTCTGGCTCTCCCAGCTTGCACGCAGTTTGATTGGCTAGCGCTTGTACTGTCA
>NW_011348915.1:0-8792 GCF_000735185.1 Notothenia coriiceps
AAACATCTCTCTGTTGCTTCAGAGGCCATAACAGACTTTGTTGATTTACCAACAGTTGATTTAAAAAATCTAATCAATTTCAGTCCAACTCTCTCAATAACCTTGGCCAAAACATAAACAGTTCAACATAAAGTGCCAGTTGCACCAACAACGTAATAAATAGTTCAACATAAAGTGTACCATTTAAAATAAATAAAAAAGTGCCAGTGATTGACCTCAATCCCTCCTATTCTTCCAATATCCTGATGAAAAATAAAATCTCTCTGTTGCATAGGCCACTGTTTGATCAACGCGAATTGGGTGTGGGTCCTTGTACTCCGAGTCGGGCTAACGTCCACGCTAGCTTCCACGCTAGCTGCTATATGTTTTGCATTGAGGTGATACTTGAGGCTTGATGTGCTGCGGTGATATGCGAATTCCTTTTTGCATAATTTGCAAACAACCGTGCTCTTATCGACGCTTCCATGCGTCCGTTTTTTAAAACAAAATTTCCCATCCACGGGGCCAACCAAAGCGGTCTCATCAGCTTCTTCGTTCATGTTTGACTATTGTTCACTGTGGTTTGTTGTTGTCTGAAGTCATGAACGTTAGTTGGTGCTCCAGTATAATCGGTACCCCTGAAACTCATCCAGTGAGAAACGTTCCGCGGTACAAAAATAAGTGCGATTAAAATGCGTTAATTTTTGTGTAATTAATTAATCTTAATTAACGCGTTAAAGTCCCGGCCCTAGTTTTAACATAAAAGTATTTTTTAAATGAGATTTACCTGGCACATATTGCAGACTACCTTTATGCAGAGTTTTGTTTTCACATGTTGTTAAAGAAGGTTGTATTACCTGAGAGCAGCATGTAGTCCTGATAAATATCAGCAGCAGGAACTCTGGGCTGACACTGTTTGACTGCTTCTGATATGGCCCTGTTTTAGGAAGAAAGAGGGGATAGGAAAATATATTTTAATATTTAAAAAAATTGCCATGATTTTGTAATCACTTTAAGAAGAAAAAATGACATAATTACCTGATGTGCCCTGGTGTAGTCCCACAACAGCCTCCCACTATATTCACCAGGCCATCCATAGCAAATTCCTGCACACACAGATATAATACATATGAATATTTAGTCAGCTGCAACAATGAGTCAGCAAGGATCAGCTATACTTTCTTAGAATATAGTATTGTATTTTGAATTACTAAATTTTTTTTTAAATAGGATGGTTTTGAGACTACTGTCTGTTTTTGAGAGAGAACTGGTATTAAAAGAAATGCTATAGCACAAGTGTGTACACATGCAAACTTGAGAATATTGAAATAAAACGTATATTGTTTTGTATCGAAATCGGACTTTTATCAAGGCGCTGCCACCATCTTGTGTTGTCAAAGTGATTCATCTGTAAAGATCGCTCTCTGTATAGGTTCATGGAGTGGATGTTGCATGTTGAAGAAGTCTGACACTATAGTGAGCCATCAGCAAACCTAAGACATAATGCGATATTTAACCTGAAGGATGCATGTACGTGCCAAAACGAGTATTCAATAATGATGAATACTTACTTATCACATTAATGATATTAATGTATGTACATAATATCATTTTGTAAATAGTATTCTTGAAGAAGATTACTGTAACGTCTTTTAAATGTTGATACATAGATCAAATGACAGATCAATGTGCTATATAATGTACGTCAGAATCAGAATCTCTTTATTAGTCCCACAGAGGGGACATGTACATTGCTACAGCAGAAAAGAGCAAAGACAGCTTAATGTTACCTAAAGCGTCCATACAAAAGAATTAAAGATAAAAGAAGAAATAAATTATAATAGAATTAAACACCATTCCTATAAATAAATGATGGAATAGAACCTTTAAATTGGAGGATGTTACTGTCGGGGTTTCGTCGTACTCTCCAAATGTGTTGGGAAGACCTGACAGAAAACAGAAGGCAGAGTTCATGGCATCATTACATCATCTCGGGTGCTCTGAGACATTTAGCAAGGTCAGTGTGTGCTACGGCTGAATCATTCACAGTGTGTGTACAAACATTCATATAACCAGGGGTGCACATAACTGGTACGCAGGTACGCATGCGCGGCAACAATCTGAAATGCGTATCGGTGTCAGTACACTTTATTTCTTTTTTTCTTTTTTATATAAATGTTTTATTGAACATTTTTAAAACATACAAAAGCTCGGTGAGGATATCATCAACTTATCAACATAAGTGCAAGACATTCATTCACAATAAGACAAAAAAACATAAATAATACATCCAATAAGAGCCAGGGGGAGAGAAAAAAGCATAAAGGCACAAAACATAAGGCACAAAAACATTTAAGAGGCATTAAGCTTACTTAAAATAATAACCATTTGGAAATGTCATTGCAAATCTTTATAGACATGTTACAAGATTGTATTTTCCTAAGGGACAGAAAAAAGGACTTGAACTCATTTATGAAACAGGGAAAGGAGGGCTTGCCTCCTCTCCATTTACTACAATGTAAATGGTATTTACCCAAAATAATAATTATATTTACCAAATCAGATATGGGAGAGTCCAAATTATCAATATAATATAAAATGTGATATATTTTGAAGGCCGGAATATTTGTTAATTTAAGTAACAACCAATCTCTCACATTCGACCAAAACAATTCAGAAAAAGGGCATGAGAAAAATAAATGTTCCAACGATTCATCAGATAAATTACAAAAGGAACATGGTTCCACTTCAAAATTAAATCTTGAATTTAAAAAAGTAGAAACCGGGTAGATTTTATGAACAATTTTAAAATGAGTTTCTTTTGCTTTAGGAGAAATAGGCCATTTTATAAAATAAGATAGAGCTTTTTCCATTACAGATAAAGTGTCTAAATCAGTCCCTTGTGGAAATAAGCCTCTGTTGAAATTGTGAAAAATGTGGGATTTCAGAGAAGCATTAATAGATTTGTTATTCTTAAGAGTATCGCCAATACATTCTAAATTAGGTAAAACTGATACAACATTTGAGTACAGTAAAGTATTATGAATCATTTCAATAAGTGGTACAGGAATTGCTTTACAGATTTTGTTATAATCTTTAGCAGTACACTTTATATTGTATTTCGTTGAAAAAGCCAAAACATCTAGCAGTTTACCATTGCAATCTAGTAAATCATTAACAAACAAAATACCCCTCTCATGCCAATCACTCCTAAACAAGGATTTTCTGTTTATAATAATCACTCTATTGTTCCATAAAGTAGATCCATGAGGAGAAAAATTGTGGGTAAATATCATTTTCCAATAATGAAGTATCTGCTTATGAAAATTTGACAATTTGGTCGGAATCTTATTAACCTCAAAATCACATTTTAAAAGAAAATCAAACCCTCCTAGACGTTTAAATATGGCCTTTGGAATATGGAACCACATGGATTCTGGCTGGGACAAAAAAGCTTTCAACCATTTTATTTTAATTGTTCCAATCATCGATTCAAAGTCTAAAGCTTTAATTCCGCCTTTATCATATTCTTTAACAAGCTGTGACTTTTTAATGTAGTGAGTTTTATTTCTCCACAAGAATTGGAAAATAATTGAGTTGGCTTTTTTAATATTAGCCGAAGAGACAAAACATGAGTGGCATGGATAAATAAGTTTAGATATACCTTCTGCTTTAGTAAGAAGAACTCTGCCAAAAATAGTAAGATCTCTAGTTAACCAACGACTGAGAGATTTCTTCATATCTGTGATACGGTTACAAATATTTGGATAAGATCTTCTCTCCTGATATAATTATTAGATAATGTTATTCCTAAATATTTCACTTCAGGTACCACTCTAATAGAGTCAATAATGGAATCATCACATGAATGGATAGGGAGTAATTCACATTTTGAAGATTATTCTTTAGGAAAAATGGATGTGTCATCCGCAAATTGAGTAATTTTAAATTCTTTGTCAAAGAGGGTAATGCCTAATATTTTGTGATTCTTTATAATAAGCGTTGTTAATACTTGGGTGGTCAGAATAAATAATTTTGGGGAAATAGGGCAACCCTGTCGAATACCACGTAAAACCTTAAACCTAGGGCTTTCCAGGGTTCAAAGATACAGAACTATAGATGTCCGAATAGAGCATCCTAATTATGTTGCAGAAATGTTCACCAAAACCCAGAAATGTCAGAGTTTCCATTAAAAAGGAATGTTCAACAGTATCAAAAGCCTTATAAAAATCCAGAAATAGTACGAGACCTTCAGTATCAATAAACTCCTGGTAATCGAGCATATCCAATATCAGTCTGGTATGGTTATGAATACTTCTGCCCTTTATAAAGGCTGATTGACATTCATCTACTAGTTGATTCAGACCTGAGTTTAACCTGTTAGCATAAACATGTGCTAACAGTTTGTAATCATTACATAGTAGGGTAATAGGTCTCCAATTATCCAACAAAAGATTATTTTTATTTGGTTTTGGAATTAAAGTAATAAGGCCATGTTTCATGGTTGGCGAAAGGTTTCCTGCTGAAATGCAATCTGTGAAAGCCTTATAAAGCATTTCTCGCACATCTGACCAAAAACATTTGTAAAACTCTATGGTTATACCGTCCAGCCCTGGTGATTTGCCACCAGACATTTGCAGTAATGCACTATCTAATTCTTCAATTTTTAGTCGATCGTCCATATACTGTTTAAAAGGATCATCTATTGTCTTTTTGAATTCTGTAATTTTACTAAAAAAGTTATCACAATTTTCTTTAGAAAACTTTGAGTTATATAAATTGCTATAAAAAAGTCTAATTTCTTCGTTTATCTGGTCTTGATTTTCAATAGTGACATCATTAACACTCAGTTTTTGGATTTTCTTTTTCACTTGTCTTTGCTTTTCAAGATTGAAGAAATAAGAAGTGTTTTTCTCTCCTTGCTCAATCCATCGGGCTCTCGAACGAATAAAAGCTCCCTTAGCTTTTTCCAAATACATATTGTCTAATTGAGTTTGTAAATTGTTCAGTTTAATTTGCTCATTCAATGATAACTCAGCTTTAAGGCATCAATTATTAATTTCACTTGTCATCTCTTGTTGTTTTTGTTTCTTTAATCTAGAGGAGTATTTACTGGAATTTATCGCAATCTGTCTCACACTAAATTTAAACCATTCCCATTTACTGAGAGATGACATATCCAAAGCCAGAGTTTCTTTTATCAGTTGTTTGATCTTTTTATAAAAATCTGCATTCTCCAAAAGACTATTATTGAATTTCCATATAGGTTTAAGATTGGGACCGAAGTTGCATAGTAAAAAGGACAAAGAGATGACACAGTGATCAGTCAGAGGTGATGCTGAAATGTCACACTTTGAGACATTATTAGTTAAACTAATAGAGATTAACCAATAATCGAGCCTAGAACACTGACCATTGTTAGAAGAGTTAAACCAGGTATATTGTGCCTTTGAGGGATTATTTATTCTCCAAACATCAGTTAAATTAAGTTTAGAGGCCAAGTGAATAATAGAATCATTAAAATTATGACAATGTCCCCTTAAAGGAAGACGATCTAACCACTCATCAGGAACTACATTAAAATCCCCTCCGATTATAATCTTATCAGTCATATAAAGTACTTTCCATTCCTCTAATTTTTGGCACAAGATTAAGAAAATTATTGTTTTTAATCTTTCTGTTATATCCATAACAGCACCACCGTATGTAATTAGTCCCATTAACAATCAGTCACAACCATTAGCCAATGACCGTTTGTATCACTCCTGTGGTCAATTATATTTCAGGTAACCTGTTAATATAAGATCATCACTCCAGCCGGAATGTGATGTTCCATGGGCTGAAAAAAAATGTTGTCTCCAACATTGTACTTTCCAGAACTTAGTGTCTGCTCTGGCAGAATGAGTTTCTTGCAGAATCAACACAATTTGCCTTTTGTTCTCTTTCAAAAAAAGCAAAATTGCCTATACGTTTACGATTGTTTTTTAGCCCTGCTTTAGGTATGAACGATAACATCGTGAAAGAGCAAGGATAGGAATCCTTACGAAATGGGCAAAGGACATGCTTATCGATGCGCAGGAGAGAGTACGTAGCGCGCTTGTCATCACAAGCGTCGCCACATCAGTATATTCTAGAAGCAATGCTGCAGCCTTTTTAGACGTTCCTACATATCATTGTGGATGGTAACCCTCAGTGCGCAACCTGAGCACAAGCTGCGAAATGTCGTTAGCGTTCATGTCTCCTACAGATGCTGCGTATACCGACTAGACGTCTGCTACCTGTCAGGTCGCTAAAACTGTAATGTACTGTCGAGATAGTGTCTCACACTGCAGTCAGCGAGCACCTCCCTCCCTGAGTAGTCACGCCGCAAATGGCTCTCACCCTCCGGCGTGAGGTGCCATTAGTGTTTGCTCTGCTGATTAAGCTTTTATGTTTGCCGCGATCGTACTTAAGAGGTTCTTCTTGTTCCTAGTATCAAGCGATTGTGCGTCCAGGATAGTCATTTAGCTTACCATTCAGAGTACATGTACGATCTCTTCCATTATCTCCTGATGCTGTTATGCTATTAGCGATTCGCAGGAGTGAGAACGTCTTCGAGCGGCCTCCTATTTTGTTAACGATCTGAGACGGTCGACTCACCAAATAGGACACCCGCTCTTCTTTGCAATGGGCCCGAAACCTGCTCCCTGATCTTCAGTTATTAACTCGGTGTATTTCACGTTATTCCGGGTCACTCTTTTATTGTCAATCAAGGGCGGAGCCTGCCATCTAGAAAAGCTTATCTTCTCCTTTACATGGCTTCTTGAACCGTGTGGCCACAGCTTGGAGCGATGACCTGAGGTCCTAGTGGAGAAATCCTCTTTTGTTACGACATGTGGCATCTCGCTTGATACTGACTCGAACTGCATGAAGGATTGACGCACGATTGTGTTGTTTTTCAAGTAGCTGCAATAACTTCATATCCAAAGCCGATGAACAGTGTACGAGAACAGCTTTTTCACAGACAGCGGAACAACCTTGAAGTTCGTCAGCAACTTCCTTGTGTTTCCTTTTTCAGGCATACCAGTTCATTTCAGGATTCCAGGTCCTATATGTAGGTAGGACCTTGCTCTGTACAGACTTAACGCTTTGGTTTTTGAAGTATAACACAATACTTTCAAGTCCATTCAGAACATTGGAACCTGACTTTTAAGAACACATCTCTCTGCATTGCTTCATGAAGGCCATAACAGACTTTGTTGATTTACCACAGGTTGATTTTAAAAATCTAATCAATTCAGTCCACTCTCTCATACTTGGCCAAAAACAATTAAACAGTTCAACATAATTGCCAGTCTGCACCAACAACCGTAAGTAAATAGTTCAACATAGTGTTACCATTTAAATAAATATATGTCTTTCAGATATCCTGATGAAAAATAAATCTCTCTGTTGGCATAGGGGCCCTGTTTTGATCAACGCGAATTGGTGTGGGTCTTGTTTCCGAGTCGGTGTTACGTCCGCTAGCTTTCTACTCGCTAGCTGTTGTTTGCATTGTTTTTTGTGTTATCTTGAGGCTGATTGTTGCGGTGATATGCGAGTATAATTTGTCACTGTTCCTCTCCGTTGTTGTTTGTGTTGGTTTGTTTTGTAAAAAGAATGGAATGCTATTGTCATGCACATCAGTCAAGTATCACCTCAATGCAAAACATATAGCAGCTGCGTGAGCTAGCGTGGACGTGTAGCCCGACTCGGGCATACAAAGGACCACACCAATTCGCGTTTGATCAAACAGTGGCCTATCAACAGAGAGATTTTATTTTTCATCAGGATTATTGAAAGAATATTATTTTATTTTAATGGTAACTTTATGTGAACTATTTATTACGTTGTTGGTTGCACTGGGCACTTATATGTGTTGAACTGTTTATTGGTTTTGGCAAGGTTATTGAGAGAGTTGGACGTGAAATTGATTAGATTTTTTAAATCAACTGTTGGTAAATCAGACAAAGTCCTGTTATGGCCTGTTGTGTGTGTGGTGTTTATATAGTCAGGGTCCAATTGTTTTGAATGTCTGAACGTATGTGTTATACTTCAAAACTAAAGTGTATGTTATCAGAAGGTCTACTACCTATAGGTACTTCTGAATCTCTGAAATGTACTGTATTCCTAATATGCTATTTGCTAACTTTATGCAAAATTCACTTTCTGTTGGTTTTTAGTTAGCCTTGAAAAAATAACAATGTTGTCTTTAAGCTTATGTATTCGTATTATTTTGGTTATACTAAAACTTCCATGTGAAAATTGCTCTCACTGTTCTCAGGTCATTTACCTTTTTTTGCGATATAAAATGCGTTTGCGATTATTATTACAAAGCTTTCTACTTAGATTAATTTTTTTGAATCTGCGTCCCCGGCCCTACTTATTGTATAATATCTTTTTGTTGAAACTGATAAGAGTCGTTTGGGTGTTAGAGCCGGCTCTTCTTGGTGTGTGTTGATCCGGCTTTGTTTGTTTGTGGGAACTTCAAACAACATTTGTCGGATAATAAGTAGAGGCCACATGTAGTGCAAGGTATAGTCAGTGATGTGTTCTGGATGTCTGCTTTGTGTTAAAGGCACACTGACAAAGGCGTTTATTTGTACAACTTTTTATTAGGCTTCGGCGCTTGTGTTACAAGAGAGTGGGACCCGCAATAACGTGAAAAACACTGTATAACGGAAGGACAGGGAGTAGGTTGTAGTAGGTTCCTTTCTTATGCTGAAGTCTCCAGTTGAGTGTTTTTTAGGTTGTGTTGTCTCAAGGTATATTCAATAATGTGGAGTGATGTACGA
>NW_011348915.1:11217-17210 GCF_000735185.1 Notothenia coriiceps
ACTGCGATATCATGTTTATGTAGCAATAATAAATATGACACATTTGTGACATGTCTCCAGTACCGATAAAAAGACCGATAACGTTGGAGTTTTACGGCACGTAAAACACACGTGATGACGTCACCAACGAATCGACGACTGAATTAGTTGGCAAATAATTTGGTCATCGATTGTAATCGATTAAGTCGATTAGTTGTTGCACCCCTATGTTGTAACAATGCTTTTTGGGAATACATCTTATACCGTTGGAAAGCCTGTTTTCTTACCTTTCCATAGGAACAAGAATTTGTGGGATGAGCAGCAGAGCTGAGTATGTGGGTTGTGCCCATGAAAAATGTGAAAAATCTCCTCTGCCAAACAGCTTTTTTTGCTGCTGACTCTAGTTTGGTTTTGTTTGTTGGATTGGATGATTGAAGTCTGATAAATAAAGACATTGGCAACAATTGATTTAATAACAATTGATTCATTTAACAAGCAGCCTCAGTAGCGTGTGGAAGAACCAAACACAGTTGTGGGATGGCATCCCATTCTCCAACCAGCATTTGGTCCCAGGTCAGCCAACGTGGTTGTGTTGGTCACTCTGGCTCGGACAGCAGGCCCAAGTTGATCCCAAAATGAAGTTCAATGGGTTGAGGGCAGGACTGCAGGCCATTCCATCCTCTCCTCTCCTACTCTATTGGTGCAGCAATCAGCAAAGCGTTCTCCACGTGTTCTCCACACTGTGACCCTACGATCCATGTGCTGTAGGCAGAATCTGGACTCATCGCTGAACATAATGTTCTTCCACATGTTGAGGTTCCAGTGCTCTGAACATAATGTTCCTCCACATGTTGAGGTTCCAGTGCTCTGAACATAATGTTCCTCCACATGTTGAGGTTCCAGTGCTCTGAACATAATGTTCCTCCACATGTTGAGGTTCCAGTGCTCTGAACATAATGTTCCTCCACATGTTGAGGTTCCAGTGCTCTGAACATAATGTTCCTCCACATGTTGAGGTTCCAGTGCTCTGAACATAATGTTCCTCCACATGTTGAGGTTCCAGTGCTCTGAACATAATGTTCCTCCACATGTTGAGGTTCCAGTGCTCTGAACATAATGTTCCTCCACATGTTGAGGTTCCAGTGCTCTGAACATGATGTTCCTCCACATGTTGAGGTTCCAGTGCTCTGAACATGATGTTCCTCCTCACGTTGAGGTTCCAGTGCTGCTGAGGTTCCAGTGCTCTGAAAATGATGTTCCTCCACATGTTGAGGCTCCTGGCAGCCGTACGAGATCGGAGAGTGGCTGCTGTTTGGCATTGGCAGAAGAGATTTGTCACATGGGCGCACCCCACAGACTCAGCATGTGACAAATCTCAGCTCTGCTGCTCATCCCACAAATGCTTGTTCCTCACAAATGTGGTACCATTGGAAAGGTAAGAAAACAGGCTTTCCAACGGTATAAGATGTATTGCCAAAAAACATTGTTACAACATAGAAATCATCTACCAAACACAAATTGCCCTACTTTTTGTGTTAAGTTTATATGATATGTTTTATGATTATTGATGCATGAAAGTGTTATCAAAGCTGGTGAAGGTGCAGCAGAAAGGAAACAGGAAGTGATCTTACTGATGTTCCTGAAGTCAGGTCTGTCCACAGACGGCGACACAGACAGGGTCTTATTGGTGGGCCCCACAGCCCCCGCCACATAGCGCTTACAACCTGATTACACAAATAGATTAATATTAATGATACACACATAATTAAATATTAGAGAGTCAGGGATTGTGTTTATCTGCTGATGTGCTATAGTAATGAAAAACAGTCAGCTGACCTGTTTGTTTGGTGACATCATCAGCGGCCCTCCTCGCCAGCTCTGCAGACGCCCTGTTGAGACGATAAGCCTGCACAACAAACAAAAACACAACATGTCAACATTTTAAAGTAAGAAAAAAGCTTGCAACTATATGACTTTTTCTTATGGTTACATGGAACCTGAAGTATCCTAAGCTTGTCACTGGAGAACTACATATAAACGCCCTAAATCACACAAACTACACACACATAGAATACAGATGTATAGATGATATGAAGATAACGTGTGGAGGCTGATGCTCTACCTGCTAATAATGACAGAAAATAAGGTTGAGATTATGATAATGAAACAAAATCTTTAACAAACTAGAAGGGCACTCTTGAAGTGAAAAACATCAATCATATTGTCTGTTATAGGTCCATAATAAATACAGTTAATGCACCATTTTGTGTGAAGAGAATTGCAATTTAACATTCTTTTTTTAAATTGGAGCCAAAACAATGTTTGAGGTATGAGGTTTGTTTAGACGAGAGGGGGTGTTTTTAAGCCAAGTCGGCTGAGGGCAGGCAGGATGTTGCAGTTTCAAGAGGAGATAAGAGCGAGGTCAAAGAACTCGGTGAAACAGCTGCATGTAGAAATGGAGTCAGTGGTTGTAGCAGTATCAGACTCAGACTTCATACCAGGAGTTCCAGCCCATAGTCTGCCTGCGCCACACAGGTGCTGCTGAATGTGTTGGTCTCGATGATGTCAGCACCAGCCAACAGGTAGTCCTGTAAACACACAGGGCAAAAGTCACACACTGCACACTGTTGTCATGGAGACATGCAGACAATGGTTTACAGGGAGTTCTGATGATTATAAGAAATGCTCACTCTGTCACTCTGCACTGCTTTGAGCACCACAAACATGATTCAATTTACTTCACCAACATTCAAGATTTTATGTAATAATATATACACAATTAGGGTGTAGTTATATAATGAATGAAAAACTTGGGTCACAGGTTCAACGATTTAAGTCTTTCACATGAAAGAGTTTAGTAAGATTCCTTCTTCAGGAGACACTACTGTGGCTTTACATCTTGTTGTTGCTATGAGATGTACTGGAGACCAATTTAGGACCCAAACCAAAGAAAATGGTGCAAGGCAGACTTTGGGCACATATGTGAAAATCATTCTTAGTAATGCTTTGAATTAACAAAAGGATCAGATTAATAAAACACACAAACTCCGACTGTAAAAATTAGAACAGATGTTTCCTGTGACAGTCCAATTTGGCTGTGTAGATAATAAAAACACATCTTACAATTAAAATGTAATGTATAATGATCAAGCATTATAGGGTTATAGTTATGATGAGGAAAGTACAGATGACTTTGTGTGTGTGTGTGTGTGTGTGTGTGTGTGTGTGTGTGTGTGTGTGTGTGTGTGTGTGTGTGTGTGTGTGTGTGTGTGCCCCACTCTGCCGGAGTCCTCAGCAGACAAAGAGAGACAGCAGCATGCTGAACCAGCATATTTGTATATCTAACTCTGCGATTTATGGTGTTCTTTCCACCAAAATAAAGTTGGTAATTGTTAGAACAGTGGAGAGACTACCCAAAAAGTGTTGGTACATTTGTTTCTGTCAAGTGTGAAGTGTGTTTTAAGGTTGTATTTGTCTGTAATAATGAAACAGGTTGAAAAAGATGTGTTAATTGAGTAGACTTAAGAAAACAAACAGCTAATAAACTATGTTAATAACAGTTAACTCACATTTCATTTGGAATTTAGCTTTTTGTAAATTTAATTCCATGATAATATTTCTCTTTAGTTTTTAATGTATGTATATTTTTGCTCCTTCTTTAACAACTAATATCCTTATACTATGTTTATGTTTGCATCACTTACCCCACAGCAAATTCCTAGTATGTGTAAACCTATTTGGCAATAAAGATATTTCTGATTCTGGGCTAGGGCTTGTCCTTGACAATTTAATGGTGTTTTTTTTTCTTCTAGTTTTTACTTGGCTGGCATTAGAACACTCTGAAAAGCACAACCCATAACACTGAAATGACCTGCCTGACTGATACCTCTCAGGGTTAGTACTGAAGTATATTTCCCCTGGATGATTACCTTGTGTATCGTGTAAATGATTTCTGGCTGTGTGAGACTGAGGAGGTCGTTGTTGCCCCTCAGAGATAGAGGGTGTTCTTTAAACTCCTCTCCCCTGAAATCTTCCTCTTCAAGTTTATGCTGCTGGATCATGGTGCCCATACCCCCATCCAAGACCATGATCCTTTGCTGCAGCACTGCTCGCAGCTCGGACTCCAATGGACAACTGCATCCTGGAAAAATAAATGGAACCTACATTTATCAAGGATTTTACACAAAGACAACAGGACTTTAATTCAAAGAAAACAAATAGGATAAGTGATTACATATTATTAAAGAACATAAGATCTTCTTCTCGTGTTCTCATGGAGTAAATCTGCCTAATTTCTGACATTCACTGGTGATTCTTACTGGCACTGATTTCACTATAGTATAAATCACTTAATAATTAATCATAACGTTTCTTGATCAGGAAGAAATATTTTAAAAAACATAATGTTATGCTGAATAATCTCTACGCAGCAGATTATCTCTACTAACAGTCAGTGTTCCTGTCTAATGAGTTCTAGGGACCTTTGAAAGATGCTACAAGCTCTAAAGGCCCTGACACACCAAACTCACACCAAAGAACACGTCCCGACGGACCCGATTGTTGTGTCGCCTCAAGTCCCTTACACACCAAGCCGATTTCGGCCGTTGATAGATGTCGGGCCGTCGATGAGCGTCGTGTCGCCCTACTCAGATTGGTGTGTCTTGGTGTGTCCCGCACCGTCGTGTCTTTTCGGCCGTGCCGACACCTTCCGCCACCGATTCCATGAATCGGTTGGCTGTTTTGATTTTTTTTGATTGGCTGTTCAGTTTAGCGAATCAGTGCATGAGAAGTGAAACGGAAGTGAGGGACCAAAACAAACTATTAAGAAGGCAAATCTGAGATTTGATTTAACTCCACCTCTTGACACAGGTTCAGGAAAGCCCCATGAGCTTCTCGCTGTAGAGTGAAAATGGAACGCACACGCTATTTGTTGTTTGTTTGTATCATGCAGTCTGTTCTTCTTCTCTCGGTGTATCACGCAGTCTGTCTTCCGGTTGTTGCCTCTTTAGAATGACAAATACACACTACCGCCGCCTGCTGGTAAGGAGAGTTATTGCGACTCACGCATGCGCAGGCGACGCGAGGCGACGTTCCGTCGGGACGTGTTCTTTGGTGTCAGTTTCGTGTGTAAGGACCTTCACGTCTCCTGCGTCTTGGCCAAAAAGTCGCACTGGAACACCCCGCAAAGACTTCAGCCGACGGCCAATTAGCACTTACGCACTGCGCATGGGTGAGTGGTAATAACTCTCCTTACCAGCAAGCGGCGGTAATTAGGGCTGCACGATATATCGTGACGATAATCGCGATATTCACATTTTTTTTTAGGACTTTTGACTTTAAGTAGGCAAATTAACTCAAACATGTCATGTTACTATTATTTTGCTGCTTGCTACAAAAGGAAAACTTGCACGGCCCTCATGTCAGGGGTACTTGAGTGAGTGACATGCAGGCTCTGCATGCACAGCAAACCACTAATCACAATCAAATCTCCAAAGCAAACGAACCCGGTGATTAAAGGTAAAAACACTGAATAAAGTCGTTTCATGTGTTTCTCCAGGGCAGTTCGGCGCTGCTAACCGAGCTAGCTCAGCTTGTTGCTCTGATAACTTAAGATCCAGATGTCCGTGACTAAAATCCTTCATCCGGTTAAATATAGTTAAAAAAATTGTATAGCATTAAAGTTCAAGAAAGGATGGTTTGCGGGAAAAAAAACTGTCTTTTCTTCAATTCCTGTATGTTTTCATATCACAATATATATCGCAGGGGGAAAAATAATCGCAGTGTCAGTTTTTTCCAATATTGTGCAGCCCTAGCGGTAGTGTCTATTCTTAATTCAAAAGAGGCAACCGGAAGACAGACAGCGTGATATATACAAACAACAAATAGCGTGCGTTTCACTTTCACTCTCGTCCATCACAGACTGTTTCACATAACGACTTATAATCGAAAACATGTTTAGTGCGGTACTGGAAAATGAAAAATAATAGCCGTCCGCAGGGCCGTATTCAGGATCG
>NW_011348916.1:0-13670 GCF_000735185.1 Notothenia coriiceps
GGGAGGCTTTCAGCGCAGCTTTGTGTCTATTATGTTAATATAAAGTTCATGAATTTCCCCCATTTCCCTATTTAGAAAAGGCAGACAGCATTTCATGAAATTAAATCAGATGTAAGACAGTTTTTGTTGTGTCAAAAATAGGCTGAATTTAGCAATACTGCAAACATATTCATAAGTTAAAGAATTGTCGAGTCCATTGTAAATAAATGGATCTTCAATTATTATTAAATGCATTTGGAATTTATAAACAACAGTGCATTTTACATTTATGTTAAAGTAGCAATCGCCAAATGTAAAAAAGTACTGAATTAAAATATTTCTTACTAAAAATGAGAGAGTATTATAATCTACATCCATTTGAAATCTAAAAGCTTGTCTGACGGCTGAGAAGTTCACTATGTTTTTGGATGGTCTTTCATGCTTTTATGCTGGTGATTTCAGAGAAAAACAGACAGAAGCACTTAGAGTGAAAAACTACAGAGATACATAAATACGCAACTTTATAACCTGCATTTCTGTTGTTTTGTTTTACTGATCAGCCTCCTGGTCCAAGAGGTAATACATTTTACATTTGTAAACTTTATCTCAAGAAGATAAAGAAAAATAGCTTAAATTGAAGAACAACAAAGCATTAAGCCTTCTCTATTAGCATTAACCCGCTTTCTAGGAAGAGCCAAATACACACGGTGCAGGCCCTGGTCTCTCATCCCCCTGAAGACCCTCTTTGTCTGCGTCTTATTGTGAATTTTGCATTCACGACACAGACTTTATTCCCCCTCTTGCTTGATTAACTAGCAGCCAATGATGTTGCCTGCAGTTTAATTGCTAAATGAAACACATTTAATATTGTGAAAACTTCCCAGATCTATTCAGTGGAAAAGCATTAGCTCAGCTCTGATACATTGTGATTACATTTTTTGTTTATGGTGAAATGTCTTCCTCACGCACGTATGTCACACACACACACACACACACACACACACACACACACACACACACACACACACACACACACACACACACACACACACACACACACACACACACACACACACACACACACACACACACACACACACACACACACACACACATACACGCACACGCGCACGCACATAATGGCAGCCCACTGCTCCTAACACTAGGATGGGTCAAATGCAGAGAAACCGTTTCGTTACATATCACCTGCTACGTAATGACAATAAATTCAATCTTATCAAATTACAACTTTAAAAAATAGAAGTTTCCTCATTATATAACCAAAAACAACTTTTATAGCTTGTTGCTCGTTTGAATCTTGTGAAACTTTTATTAGTTAAAGACAAGTAAAAGAAAGGTGCACCTTGATGGCATGAACGATTCATGAAAATGTGTACAGATCCTTTCTCTAATAAAATGGCTATTATACCTATACACCCGAAAGATCTGTTGTTGTTTGGACATGCAACTGCATACAACATTTATTAGTGAAGGAGGTGCCGGTTGGTGTCATTTTGAAGATTTTGATATTGAACCTCTAAACTAATGCCCCTGTTATTCCTTTGAGTGAAAATAGCATTACAAATGTTCTAAACTTAAATGATCAATTGTTCTGGATAGATGTGACTTACAGTGGCTTTGACTTAAATTCAGTGTCTTTTACAAACGTTTTCACGTTAAAAGCTGTTACACCATGAAGTGGAATACTCTGGATATATTTCACATCCATTTGGATAGAAAATGGATGTGAAAGTCTGCAGTGGAAAAAGCTTTCTGTGAACATTATGCACAACAGACAATAATGGCTTTTCAATCCCAATACATGCATATAATGATCCCTTACATGTGATTGCCAGATGGAGGCAATCTACCAGTGTTGTGAAACATATGAATATATGTCAATTATGCTGTCACATCACCAGATATGCAGGCAAAGAAGAATTATATTTCAGTCAGACAACTCACGTGTTTCTTTAACATGTTTATTAGAAGTAGCATATAGTTGAGTTTGGCGTCTAGGCTCGGGCCTCATCACTCCACAGATATACATAGCACGATGAGTGATGATCAAATAATTATCCCCCCCGAGCCTACAGGTGGAAGCTGGGGTGGAAGCTGGGGTGGTGGTGGGGCAGGCAAACAGCAGCGACGTGGAAGTAGCAGCAGCAAGCAATGCATACAGAGAGGCAGGTTAAATAGAGCGGCATATTAAGGCCACTCTGGTTGGTTGGTTGTAGAGTGGCAAGGGGCGTTATGTATGAATGCAGCATAAGTGCTCGAGTTGACTGCCTGAACTAGCTCGCAGGCTTCGCCCCATATTTTAAATCCATGTCTTACTCTAATAATGTTTGTATGTGCAAAGAGTGACAAGGAATAGGTTATAAGGAAAACAGCTTGAATGACTTTCAAATGGAGAAATGCATAAGATAAAGGCACTGTACTTTTTTAAGGGTTAGAATTCATTTGTAATATGTGGGGAAGTAATGGGTGGATGTTTTGACTGAGATTCGCCAGGTGCCTTACTGATTAAATGTTAAACCATTTATCAACCATTTCGACTTCAAAGCTAAATAGATGTACCTCGCCATTGCCTCATCAAATAATTATGTTGCAGCTTTGTTGGTTGATCTCACATCCAGGTGAGATTGTGCCTTTGAAATAGCTTTTACTGGATCAACTAGTGGTAAGAGGCCCTCAAAAATGAGACTCAGAGGCACTTTCCAATCTAATGGCCCCTTCATAATTAGGGCCTTCCAAAGCAATTTACTAAAAAGCATAACTCAGTTCTATGATGTGACAACACTAGAGCAAAGGTTTGGATAAGTTTAGGCACTAAACAATTTGGTTAAGTTGTAGTATATCTTACAGTTTTTTAAATAGGAAAACCATCAGCGCCGACAGGTGTTCAAATCTGATGTTTGTTTACTCATCCCTCCCAACCGACCTCCATATGTGGAATTTGTAGCTCAACATCAACATCATCTGTCATAATTATTGAAAGCTACTAGAGAAATGTTATCACGTGTTGTTTTGGGGCACTGAAAGACTTCTCGTGTTGTTGTTTTCGAGACAACAGTACAGTTTCTACTGGATCAAAGTTTTTAATATTTGCAGTTTGTAACTTTGTTAAAACTGTTATAATATATATTTTAGTATGCCAAACAATGGAAATATTGACTACGTGTCATGTGAATGGATGACTCTCAAAGATGAACCTGCAGAGGGACTACAGATTGAAGCGAGCTCATAAAATAATTCTGGCATATTAACATTGAGGTAAAAACTGAAATGTTGATAAATGTTTCACACCTTTACTGTTTTGGTTCACTCTCATGTTATTATTTGTGAAGCTGCGTTAGCTGTTTTCAGCAAAAATGTCTAACAACCCCACTGTATATTATCTGGCCAGCATTAAAGGGCAGGCAAACCAAGTTAGCAACCAGCGAGTGAGCATAGTGGAGAATTTTGGAGCTACAGTAAAGGGACAGATAAAAAGTATGAGTGTGGATGTTATTATTATTATTATCAGGGTTATTCTTCCACTCGTAAGGACCCTCATTTACGTGCCTCACTCCAATTTGCAGTAATTCTAACCTTAATCTCTAAAAAAGGGTTGTCCCTTTGGAGAATGTGAGGAATAAAACATCTAAATCGACAAAATGACCTCGCAGTCCTTACAATTTGAAGAACATATTTTTTCAAAAGTTGAATTTGCTAAAATAAAATGATAATCTTAATTTAAATTATCCCTTCATTTTATTCAAATGTTCTAAGGAATGGAGACATTGCTCTAAGGCGATACACAAAGTAAGACACATAAAAAAACTTCTATTTCACTTAAGATTTGTGAATCTGTTTTATTCAACATTTTATATTTAATAACCATTGTCAATTTCAGAAACTACTTTCTTGAAAGAACAGCTCAAATGTTAATGAGGAGAAACTAAAAGATTGCTTTGTTTGATGGAGTTTTTCAACCTAATTCGGTGCAATGCATGGTGACACTGATTATCTTCAATTACAGAGAAAAGTGGTTTGGTATTTACTTTTCTTTAATGTCACGCTGTCTAAATAAAAAGATTTCTACGAATAAACTGGAACTAACTGACATTGAAGTAATTAGTCACGCACTCAACCTTCCATTGGACATAGTAATTTGCAGGAAACCTTCCACAATGAATGGTTCTAATTTTCTAGAAAATCATGAAAAACTTTTGACGAATGCACCAACAAAACGTCTAACAATGTGTAAGACCATAATGTATAACTGGTATTATTGCATGCACTCTGTACTGTCTGCCTTTGAATTTGTGTTAATTCAGCGCTATTATGTTTAGATGTACCTTTGTTTCCTTACTACATAAATGCCTAAACAGGAGGACCTTTAATGCTAATTTGGCATTAACTTCCCAAGATAAATGAGGGTGCAGAAGCCCCCCCGCAGGGAGAGACTGCCTGCATGCTGGTGAGTGATTCACCACAACCTTTACAAGGACAAATCTTTGAGTCTGACCTTATGTTTTTTGAAGGTATTTCTGTATACTGGCACTTTATCATTACTGGCTAGTTAAGACAAGTATCCTTAGTAATTCTTCAATCGTTCATGCTTGGGACTCACTATTAGATACAGTTATGATTTTACAGGTGTCATAAAAAACAGTTGCTCAAAAACAACATGCCTACGATTTACAAAAAATTCAGGTTGCTATAATAATAATAATAATAATAATAATAATAATAATACATTTCAGTAATATAGCACACTTTAAAAACAACGTAATCTCAAGTTGCTTCACAATGCTATGAGGAGAAAATAAAATAAAAATAAAAAGTGATCTAAGGAGCGCATTGAATACAATATGGTAATATAAAAAAGGTGAAGAGCATAAAAGGTTAGAATAAAGGGCTATCTATTTGCATTGCATGGCAGCTTTATTCTTGCAACAACATACAAAATATGAAGAAATATATTGGCTTCAAGTGATGCAGATTGATGAACCAAACTAATTGTGTTTCACATCCCGCCTCATAGACATCACATTAACACTCAGCTTGTGACTATTGTTTCTGTACATAATTGCACATGTCCTCTAAACTAAATACTGTTTTACAGCACCACTCTTCATTGTTAAAACAGATATTCAGTATTTCATATTTCTATTCTCAATTATCCCATTGTATTTATGTTACATCACTGGTGCAGTTGTTTTGTGATTAGTTTAGAACCAAACATGCAAAGAAACACACCTTGGCATCAAACCTGATTCTGATTAAATGCAAATGTAAGCCTGACAAATATTCTGCGTAGGGGTTGAGTTATGAAGATCAGTTTCAAGCCAAGAACGTTACAGACACTTTGCATGTTTTCTTGTAGGTAAAATTAGATGAACGAATGGCATTGTTCTGCCTGTTACTCTTGCTAAACAGAACAATTTAGGCACTCTCTAATTGCAATAACACACTGATTATTACCATAAATCGGTTGACATTAACATTTTCTTATAAGGACAAGAGTCAGTGTTAATGTTATAGTAATGCTTTCACCATGAGTCCAAAGAAATTATATATTAAAATAGAAAACATTTCAAGCAGTTTTTCTCTGGCCATTAAAGATCTGTGATGGAAGGACACACAGTCCTGTGATAATAAACACATTTGAGCTACTCTTATTTAAGACTTTTCCTTTCATGTTACTTTCTACTGCTTATATTTCAAAGGGAAACATCATTACATTTATTTGATAGCTTAGGTTAATTTACACATCGAGAGGTTTGCATGCAAAAATCTTATTAAATTTGTTTTTAATACATAAATGACAATGAAGAAGAAGAAGATATACTTTATTCATCCCTTACAGGGAAATGTCTTTCCCCACTCTGTTGTGTTTACACACATTACACACACAGGCAGGATATACATGCACACACACAACCGCATGCAGATAGAAGTGGCAGAGCAGAGAGGCTGCCAGGTACCCGGCACCAAGGGAGCAGTTTTGAGGTTAGGTGCCTTGCTCAAGGGCACCTCGGCAGTGGCCTTGGAGGTGAACTGGCACCTCTCCAGCTACCAGCTCACTCCATATTATGTTTTTTGGTCCAATTGGGACGTGAACCAGCGACCCTTTGGTGCCAAGACCCTACAGACTGAGCCACTCAATGTATTGTTTCTATAAGATTTTTTCATTTTTTTGTAAATGTGTCACTTAAGACACCTAGGAATGTTTGGATTGGTGTTCATCACCATTTTCAATGTTCCTTCAAACAAAACAATTGAATTGATTAAAGGAGGAAATGCAGATTATTCTACAAGTGGGGTTGAATGAATTTATCCATAGTCTGTGTGTCACCTCCAGCTCTGCATTCTCCAGTTTCTTGAGTTACCAACACAGGAGCAAACAATGTGATGATGTGGACAGGGACAAGTACAACAGCAGCGCATTTACCTCAACACTTCAGAACTATTCCTTTAACATTTCAAGCAGCTTGTTTCTTAGTAACCTCAGTTCAGGTAAGGATTTGTGCAGGAAAAAAATGATTTTTCTCTGAAAACTCTTATTTTTGAATTAAATCCCATAATTAAGTGTAATTCCAACAATGTGAGCATTCATTGACACAAATAATATAACCTTCATAATCATGTGTGAAAGCCTAAGTGCATCAGAGAGTTGTGTAGTCGCATCGTATGCTGTGCAACATCATGCTCAAGAACATTATTGGACTAAAAAGGAGACATTCAAAAAGGGCATTTCAATCATCAAGGAGAACGCTACAAATTAGAGGCCAAAAACTGAAAATGGCAGAGGTGCCTGTCAAAGAAACCTTGAGCAGGAATAGTTTTAGAATTTTGCCATTCAGAAAGTGTTTGGTTCCAAAGGAAAAATACTAATCTATATTAAAAAATAAATCCATCCAACATAATTACTCACCTTGAACTCTTTGGATCTTGGCATTGAAAAAGCTACAATGTTAAAAATAAGTGCACTCAGCATTTAATGATGTGCCAAACATAAGGTCTAGTCAATTACCCGACACAACTTTACAATTCTGCTAATAGAGACAGGTCTGGACTCATGGTTCAGAATATATGAGGGGAACAGGTAAGCATTTGCTTTTGAGGTCAAGTGTACATAGACAGTATTACAACATTAAAAAGACATTTATTTATTTATTACGATGCTTTACCAAAAACATGAATGAACATGGGAAAGCATGTTTACATCAATATATACTCATATGACACCTTTCATGTATTAAAAACATCAAGTAATGTGGGTACAACTGTGAAAACTCTCATGAATCTTGTGTACATTTAGCTAACAATGTGAGGGTTTAAATATCTGCCCCCGTGTTTTATTTCATTCATGAGAGCGGTGCCACATTGACGCAGTCTTCCACCATCTCAAACAGGACGTGGTGTGGGCTGGTACGTTGGGATATCTCCCTGGCCGTCTCCCCGCTGCCGCTGCGGAGCTCCGGCCTCAGGTGTAGCTGAGATAGCAGGAGCTCCAACGTGTTGGGGGAGTCTGTCATGAGGGAGGTGGTGTCGGAGGCGGCCAGGTGGAGCGCGGTGAGCCCCCCGTTGGTCTGGGCGTTCAGTTCGGCTCCATGTTTCAGGAGAAAACTTGCCACTTTGACGCGGCTCCAGCGGCAGGCGCTATGGAGGGGCGTCCAGCCGTCGTGGGTGCGAGGGTTCACCTTTGACCCCGCGGCGATTAAAGCAGAGACAGCGTCAACATGGCCGCTGTACGCCGCTCGGTGCAGCGGAGTGTATCCATCCTCATCACAGCTGTGCACCACCAACGGATCAGCAGTTACCACCCTTCGGATTGTGGAAACCTGTGAGAAAGATTTTTAGGTTTTTAGGAAACTACAAATTGCTTCGAATAGTCTCATGAAAGAACTATTCCCTTAAAGTTCACCTATTATGCAAAATCCACGTTTTCACATTTTTTATACATAAACATGAGTCCCCTCTGTGTAAAGAGATTCTGAAAGTTTCAGGAAAAAAGATTTGCTCACTTTTTGTCCTGATCCATTTCTATAAAAACCTGTCTGAAAATGAGCTGATCAGATTTTGGCCACTTTATGATGTCATAACGATGTTTTGGCTTGTGTAACCATTAGCCAATCACCAACCAAGGTAACCCCCCCCCCCACCTTATCACCTGAATCTCCTTCTAGAGCACCATTGTGTTCTTTTTTTAACCAAATATGTCCTAGAGGGGCGTGGGGAGTGGCTCCTTATTTTCATCTAAAGTAACAGACAGAGAATCAGCACTTTTTTTTTTTCAGACTTTTTTTTATTGGGTTTTCAGACAAAAGTGCTAGTGAAGCACGCTCAGGTACTGCGGAGCGCATAAAGCTTAGCAGAATCTTCACGCTAACGAAGGATCACTTCTTCTTCAGGGCAGGGAAGGCTACGCAGTAAGCAGTCTACTGTCCCGCAGATGCTGCCTCTGTTGGAAAAAAAGAGTGGGGGGGCAAACGCACTAACCACTCCGCCAACGCCACAGTCACCCCCGTCGTGCGGGCCGGATGAGAATGTCTGGCGGGCCGGATGTGGCCCGCGGGCCGCCAGTTGTTGGTCAATGTCCTACAGTGTCAAACCCTACCGGGCGCGTTTCAGAAGCGGAGCGTCTTGCCTGCCGGCTCGCAGTTTGTTGATTTGGGCATATTTCCTGGACAGGTACTTTGTACAGACAAAGTTAATAATAATTGTAATATTCCAGTTATAAACGACATGAATCAAAGAGGTGTTGCTGTATTTTAGTGGTAAAAAAATGCATTCATCATCATAATTATTCTATATATAATTTACACAGTGCCTGTAAACCGGAGGAGAACGCTGGCATTTCTCCTCCTACTAGAAAGACTACGGAGGGATAGGGTCTGCAAAATTAGTTTATTTTGGGGATTGACTGGATGCTCTGACCGGTCCACTTCCTGCCCGGCGCTATGCAACGCCTCGCCTCGAAAATAGACCAGCCGCCTATTTTTAGCGGAGCCCAGCGCCGAGACGCTTCTGGGACGATTCTAGCCGTAACGCGGCACGTCTGGTCGAATAGCACCTATTGACTAGAGTGGCCGTAACGTGGCCGTGACACAAATATATCTCTAATCCAGTCCTGATGGGCAGGTGAAGCTGGGGATTTCCACTTGAGTAGAATCAAGTGTCTAGCTAAGAAGGTAACAAAAGCTACAAAGTTCTTCTTTTAATTTGGCATTGCAGGCCTAATGATGACTCCAAATAGGGCAATGATTGCAGAAGGCTTGACAGAGACAGAGATAACCTGTGATATTGTAATGAATATTTCAGACCAAAAGTTATGCAGAGAGGGGCAAGTCCAAAACATATGGATGTAGGTAGCTGGAGATTGACGGCATCTATTGCAGACAGGATCAACACCATCATATATTTTGGATAACGTGACCTTAGTTAAGTGATAGCGGTGAAGAACATTACACTGAAGCAATCCATGCAGAGATGGAGGACGAGTGAACCCGTCTCAGACACTCATTCCAAACATCTTCTTCAATTTCAAATTGTAAATCACCCTCCCATTGTGTTTTAATAGTGTGCAGTGAGACAGGGTTTAGAGAGTGGATGAGACCATACAAAACAGAGATATTGCCTTTCATAGTTGGTAGTGGAGTCAAAAAGGGGCCGATAATAGCAGCTGCTGGTAGGTAAAATTAGCAAAGACATTTATTTTATTTTTTATCCTAATAAAGTCCATTTGGAACATAATTAATTTTGAGTAAATGAGGTTAGGGCAGATTTGGTCCCCCCCAAAGTGAAGCTTTCTTTAAATATCCACAGGGTGCTTATTGTTCCTCATGGACCTTGAGAGGTTTCAGGGTTCATAAATGTGTTCGCTCTATGTTAACAACTCTCGTCGTGCCATGTATTTCCTTTGCAGAGGACAGTACACTCTGTATACTAAAATGTTCTATTTCTGGCTTCTTATTTTTTCCTTAGATGTTTTCAAAATGTGCACACTCTTGTGCAGATGTACAGAATGTATCATCAACAGATGTAGTACAGAACTTGCTGTGCGTAAATACATGCTTTTGTTAGAAACCTTAAAAAAAAACAAAAAAACATTGTAGGTGTTGCAATTTTGTCATTAGAGTGCAAGAATTATTAACAGCAAATTATTTTTTGAAGGTCTGGGGGAGCGAAATTAAAACTTAAGAAAATATCTTAAAAAACAGGTATCTAAACCTCAGCTGAAAGAGCGTGCAAAAGGATGTTTAAAGTTAAATCAACCACTTGAATGTGTTCATAACTTTCACCAATTCTCTTACAAAATACAAATGGAAAGGTGAACCAGGAAAATCTAAACCCAGCTCACAGCTGCAGTCAGGACCACTTATTTTAATTACTTTTTACCACCTGGATCTTTCTACAACAATCATTTTTCAATCAAAGCCGTAATCCACTCTCTGCTTCCAGCTGATTTATATGATCATATCCAACTAGGGTTTGGACAATTGTTCCGACAAAAAAAACATTGCAAAGTGCTGCCTGGTTTTAAAGGCTGATCACCCCAAATAAATGTCCTTCTCAGACCTCCAGACTCTTCTAGCTGATCTGTTATATACCATAACCCACTCAGTCATTACATCCACATAACGCCTGCCCTACAGATGATTATTAATCAAATATCTCATTGTGTAAATATTAAGTGAAATCCCCAGTGGTCAATCCTACAGTATCTAAGCAATATTGATAGAGGTTTTGATCAAAAATATCTTCATACGAGTTCCTTTTCATATTGCTCCACCCATTTTGTAAGTGTCACATTGGGCTTTGAGAATTTTAGAGGTTTATCATCCAGCACTACATGGATGATTTACAAATAATTATCTAATAAGCACAAAATAAGACACAAGAAAGTATTTGCTTTTGAATTCTTTGAAAACACTAATAAATGTTATCTTTTGGCAGAAATCTGTCTATTTAGCAACATTATTTAAATAATCAGCCAACAAGAAATACTTGACTGTGAAAGGCCTACTTAGAAAACCGCCCGTCTCACACAAATACATGTATTAGACTCCAATTGCTTTTCATTAACATAATAAAGGGAAGCAGGCACACAAACAACAACATACTCAGTGTATTAAATAATGACATGTGGCGCACACACTGTGTCTTTGCTCAGAACAGTTTAGAGAAAGCTAGTTAGGTTGAGTGAGGGAGGTGTGAGGATACAGACTGCATTTTCACACAAAATGCTGACAAGATACAAATCTGTCAGGCTTTAATGTTTATATGGTATAAACTTTGAGACAATATCCGAGCTTTCGCCACTTTTTATGTTAGTTTTCATTTTGAATCTCTTAAATTACTTTATCAATGTGATTTCTCAGATATTTTATTCACTGGATGAGATTCAAACGGATGTCCCGGTTATTTATCACAAATTTCCAGGAAATGTACATTAATAACGATATATTTATTGATATTGCGATATAGATATTTCAGTGAAAGTGGAAATAATGTAAAAAGCCGTGAGCAGGAGGCTGAACAAATGTATCCATTATCTTTCACATCATAATGTTAACTGTAATTTCTTTGAGACCTTTTGAGTTCCCTTGGCCCTTTGAAAGAAAACTGCTATGCTACTAACAGATGAGGGGCCTAATTACTATAATTAATTACTTACTCTTCTTAAGTGATCATTTACTGCATTCACTGTGAGATTGACCTGCCTGACTCCCGAATAAATATTCTTTCTCAATTAAATTCAACTCCAGTCACTTATTTCCTGACACAGCAGCTCAGTGTTTCGCACAGTCAGAAGTTATTGAGTTTAAACAGCATCAGTCGTGACTGAGACCTCTCTGTGTTTCCATGTGTTCGAAAGGTTGCTTCCCCTTCAAAAGGAATATTTTTGGGTGAATGCTTCCAAAAGAAAGACACGCACATTTAACTTTCACAAAAGAACAGTCATTAAGAGATGTCACATCTAGGTTGAATGTTTTTAAAAATAATTAGCATTACAACCAGGCAGTTGTTTGCCTCTGCTAGACTTAAGTTCCAAAAATGACATCGCTTCATCATTTTTTCTACTTGTAGTTTGTCTAAAATTGTCATATTTAGCATATCAATACTTAGATTTATGGCCAAAAATGGGTTTTGTAAGTTCACAGTCACCTTTAAATCTAATTTACAGAAATAAACAAACTAGAAGTCTAAAGCCCTTAGGCTTCTTATTGGGCTTAAACTATGATTTTTGAGGATGGTGAGCCTTCCGAAATGTCTTTGTATAAGTCACGAAGAAGTAATATTAAAGCAAGTGAATCTGAACTATTAGGAAATGAAATACTAAATGTTTTACACAGGCAAGCACGCGAATGAGAACCAAGGGTTGATCCCGTCACATTTATCTTATGCCCAGTTTAACCCATGTTTACCACAAGAGAGAGTCACAACGGGGTGAAGTCTAAGTTCTTAGAGTCAAGCCAGGACAAAACATGACTTACGCGATTGTTTTCTGCAGCCCACAGAATGAGCACCTTTGGTAGGTGTTTGAGACTTTCTTCTTTTTCTAGATACCACTCCTCACTGTTGTACCTCTCCTCTTCATCCACCTCGTCCTCCTCGTCCTTGCTTTCGGTCCACAGGCTGCTGGCTCCTCGGGGGATCAGATGTCCATGTGTGTTCAGAAGCTCAAGCTGGTTGAAATCTTCAGGAAACTCCATCACTTGGTTTTTTTTTTTCCCAGAGAAACCAAGACATTAAAAATCAGGCAGATATACTGAGTGAACTAAGATGAAATAAAATTAGAATTGCAGAATGAAAAAGTGAACAAACATGTCTTTTAAGTTTTTTGCTTAAAATACCAAACAGTTCACCCATTGTAGCCATGCCTCATACTGCTTGTCACTACCCGACCTGCAGCCCTGCCCTACCTGCAGTGCGCATGTGCGAGATGGTCCGCCATATTGGAGAACTCCATACGGCAACTCTAATAGCTAGAATATTGAACCAAATCTGACTCTATAGCTAAAAAGTGAACCAGCTTCGTAGGACCAGAAATCCCTGAAGTTAGCTTGCTAAACGAAAATCCTGATTCGTAGTATAGGCCCCAGGCTAGCCGTTCAGCAAAAGTAAAAAAAAACGTGAAGTTAGCTCGCTAAGCGAAAATCCTGCTTCGTAGTACAGGCCTCTGTTGTCAGGGTTGGGGTAAAATAGGACCCAAATGCATATTGAAGAGGGAAGCAGGCTTCAAAATGAAACAAAAAGCGAGCTTTATTTACAAAAGCTGAAAAAACAAGAATCCATGAACAGGTACTGTAGCACGAGGTAGCATCCAAACAAAAGGTGACTGTGACCAACATGAAGGGAGACATGAACGACAAACAATGATCCAACACCGAACACAGGAAGAGACAAGACTAAATACAGGGAGGGGTAATCACAAGACGAGAAACAGCCAGGCAGGGAAGGAGAAACACAAGGGCAACAGGTGAACACAATCAGACAATCAGACACACCAGGGAAACTAACGACAGGGAGGAAGACAAGACACAGGGAGAACATAATTGCAAAATAAAACCATGACAAGACAGACCAAACTAAAACCGACATATAAAACTAAGATCGTGACATCTGTACTACGAAGCAGGATTTTCGCTTAGCGAGCTAACTTCAGGGAAAACTCTGGATTTCCGGTCCTACGA
>NW_011348917.1:0-13367 GCF_000735185.1 Notothenia coriiceps
TCAAATACCTATACTTTCTACTTCTTACATGTTGAACTCAAATACCTGTACTTTCTACTTCTTACATGTTGAACTCAAATACCTGTACTTTCTACTTCTTACATGTTGAACTCAAATACCTGTACTTTCTACTTCTCACATTTTCCAAACAGGCTGGTTCCTTTAGTCTGAATGTGTGTTTGGTGGCGTGATCATTATTATTTAGAGTCATTGCGTGCCTATTGATTTGAACACGATCCGTGTATCCATCATTTCCTGGTCTTCTCTAAAGAAGAGGGACCAATGAAAACGTTGTCATGTTGCCGTTGTTCAGCATGGAAACATTCATTAGCTAACAATGACATTATTGTTCTATTAATATAAAGGGAGGTCAGGTACTCTTTAAAACAGCTGCTAGTTATGGGTACTTTTCACTGAAGTACATTTCAAAGCCCTCTTTACTTTCACTTGAGTGAAGAAGTTTAGTCAGTACTTCTACTTTCACCAGAGTATTTGTAAACACGAGTATCTGTACTTCTACTTGAGTAAAGGATGTGTGTACTTTTTCCATATCTGCTAAAATGTAAAAAGAGAAACTCAAAATGCATCTTTACAGTTTTAATGTTCTGGAAACCTCCATGGATTTGGAGCTCCTATGGTTGGTCATTGACATTTCGCTAAACTAATGTTGAATTCTCACAAATGTGGATGCTAGGGAGAACTTGTATGATCCTAACACATGTTCAGACAGATTAGGCTACATAAAAGCATTCAAAATGATCAATTCAACAAGTCTGAAGTAAAACATATTTCTTATAATGAAAGAAAAACAATGTTTGGAGATGTTTTATTTGAAAGTATCTCACACTTTTGGCACATTTGAACAAAAACTATTGGAGATTCAACGCTCAGAAAGGACTCGTGTACAGTTTCCCACCATTTGGGACATGAATAATATATTCCTATTTGTAATTCATTGAAATGTAGAAATGACACTGGGATTGAAAAGTAGCCTGGGGGCATTTGGGATTTCTGATTAGCTTGTTTGTGTGTGACAATACAAGAGCTCTTGTTTCCTGGAAAGTATTTTGTATTCATAGACTCGTCTGTTGTGGCTTTTTCTCCGAGTTAAGTGGTCCCACAGCACAATTACTCAACGAGACGAAGAGACATCTAATCTCAGTCTCTGATGGACGCTTAACATTCAAATATTCAGCATTATTAATCGTGTCGTGTGTGATCCTTCCTGGCTTTCATTAGATGTTTTTAACACTTGCTTCTCAGGTTACCTTTCCTCATCCCTCAACTGTCTTGTTTTGTTTCTTGTTGCATCCTGTTTATTTCTTCCACTCTCCACTTTGCTCGATAGTTTATTGGTGCAAGTGTTTCATGAGGTTCTGCTCCATCCTTCCTTTCTCTAGCGCCAAATAGTAAGTGTGTGAAAGTCTGTCTCAATGTGTTTGTTCACACTCCTCTTCTGCAGCCTTCAGAAGCAGGCATCAGTTTCTCATGAACCCTGAGATGTCTCTGAGATGCAGAATAAACGGTGTGAAGTTCAGACGTTTTTATTCTCCGCTCAGACCCTCCGTCAGTGATGGAAAATCACAACAATTAAAGTTGAGAGCCCCTGCTTTTCCCCCCAAAGCTCCAGGAAACCCCACTTAACCCTCACACTCCCACAATATATGGTTTTCATTATGAACACACCTCCCAATGAAGCTCAGCGCAAGTTATTTCAGGAAGATTGGTATACATTCACTCCGCAGCTGCTTATAATCAGCTCATCACGGGCTTCCTGCTAACCTGTTACATTCACCTCAATCTCAGCAGCCAATCACCGTGCTGCAGCCAAACTTTAAAATGGTTCTCCTCTCTCCTGCAGTCAGCTGTGATTTCAGGTGTTCATGCTGCCGGCCGCCTCCTCCCCATCCACCTCCTCCCCATCCACCTCCTTTCATCACATCCAGAGCCAGGAGAGCTAATCCAAAGACCTCATCACACCTCCTCTTCATCCCATCTCCTCATCAAATCCAGATCTTCATCATCATCACCAGTGTCTAGACCCCGAGGGGTTCACTATATGCTCACCTGCATTTCCCCCTTTAGATATACGATTTCAAGATCAGGGTCTAATCGCCAAAGACTTCACATTCATCATATGACATGTGTCAATAAATGGTCTTTAAACAAAATGAAGTCCCTCCTGATTGAAATCTGCCATCAACATTCAATTCACCAATAATTGGCTTTTTGTTCACCGTGGAGGCAGTAATTGATGAACCAATGATTACATCAATGGGGGATTGTTCGTTTACGGTCTAGATCCAATCATGTTGGTCCCCGAGAAATAAAGCATGGACTTAACGGTTAAATGGGAATGAAAAGGAAACAAACCCCCTACTCATATATCATCTTCTGTCTTTTCTCTGGGGAGATGAGAGGCTAAAACATCTGCTGGTTCGTCAGGGGACTCACAGGAGTGTCAATAATTCTCCTTTATTGCAGGAGTTCAGCTTCCACTCACATATAAATCACTTCATTAAACAACAGGACGCTTCAGTGGTCCATTTGACACCGCCAGACTCAATCACAAATGTGCATTTTATCTATAGCCCAAAATCACAAATCATAACGGAGCTCCTAAAGACAGTGATTCGCCCCAAAACATCTCTAAAAGGAGAAAATGGAAGAAACGTCAGGAAGTGATCACGCTCTTGAATCTGCATTAGTTAAAGCCTTTACATAATTTAAACGGAAGAGTTATTTAAAACATGATTTCCACGGGTCATTGGAAGTTTGTGGAGTTGATGGGTCATTAAAAGTGCTTCACTACATATACAGTATATTGAATAGAAATTGAAGTTATTTTGGTATTTTTTAAGCTTCTTTCTGCACCTTGCATGTGTGTTTGCAGTTGCATTATTATTTGACTCGAGAAAGTGGATGGCAAGTTAAGGTGATCGATGTGTCACACCGTGTTGTCTTGGGTCCTTGAATTTAGGGGGAATTGAGCCTGGAAAGTCCTTACATTTGATGCTTAAGAAGGAATGGGACCCCTGACAAAAAGTCTTACCGTGTATTTGCCATGAAATTAAATACATTTTTGATATTTTTACATCATATTCTGCTGATGTTCAGGTGTATATCAGTATGTAGTGTCTCTACTTTAAAGAGTCCTCTCCTGCTGATGTTCAGGTGTATATCAGTATGTAGTGTCTCTACTGGGACATTTCTCCATGCTTTAATGTTCAAAAAGCTCTTTATTTTTCTCATACTGCCTGTGCTGCAGCACCTCTTTTCACCCTCTGTCTGAAACCAGAGCCCAGTCTACTGATTGGTTAGCTGGCCGGCTCTGTTGTGATTGGTCAACCACTTAGAGATGTCCCGCCCCTTAGCCTATCACGTACAATGTGTTGGAGAGCTAGCTAATGCTGTAGAAGCACGAGGGTTACATAGTGATGTTACAGTAGAGGCAAACATACGAATATGGACATGAAAATGAGCAGGATAAGGCCCCTTTAATGTTTCTTGTAAAGCACTTTGAATTGCATTATACTGAAATGTGCCGGATGAATAAGCTTGCTTTGAGTTGCCTTTGTTTGCAATATACAGCAGTTTCTAATCATTCAGAACATGTCGGGGCAATAAAAGCAAAGCAATTAGCAATAAACGTAAAAAAAGCTAATTAGCAGTGCGTTGTTTGCACATTAAACAGAAGGGTCTCTTTATTAGTTTGCATCAGAAAGCTTGGTCTGTGCCGGTTACTCAAGCTGCTGTGATTTAAAAAACATTCAGCACTTTCACATCATGCTTACAAAATCAGTTTCTCCCCAAAAAATCTCTCATCGCTGCTGTCAGCACATTTCCAGCCCTCAGTTTGTCCTGTTGTGATCTGAGAGGATGGAGGGGGGGACAGACGGAGGGGGGGGGGAGTCATCTGGACATGCAGGATTACGTACGGTTGAAGGAGGGGGGGGTGGTCTTGAGCTGGTCGCCAGGAAAGACCTTGTTTCTATGGCAACAAATGAACCATGTTGGGAGTATTGGGGGGTTTGCAATGTAGAACTAGATCTGAAGTAGGCCATTGCAATGAGGAAGAGAATGAAGGGGCAAATATTGAACGAAAGGTTCATTAGATCAACGTTTTCCAATAAAAAATCAGGACTTTTTAATGTTTTAGTCGAAAGGAATTGTGTTGAATCACCACGCAGAAGAAGCCCACCATAACATACAACTATGTTTAACACACAGAGCAGGACATGCATGTGTGGAGCCCAATAGAAGATTTATGACACTGATTTTGGTAGATCGCTTATTTGGATTAGCCTTCATAACATGCATTTGCTTACGGTTTAAATCCAATAGCACATATAAAAACAACAGAGTTGACCAAAGTGCTGTACATCAATAAATATATGAAAAGCAGCATAAATACATTTAGACAAAACCGATTGGTCAAAAAACAAATGTAAAAACACGAGACAATAAAACCATACTTATAGCCACAGACTGAAAACTCTCATGCATGATGTTACAACAACATAAAACACAAGAAAATGATTAAAAAAAAGTTATATTGTGTGGTTTATATTTCTCGTTTATAAATCCGCTTCATATCTCCATTTTACAGGAAGTAGAAAAAAGAAGAGGAGGAAGAGGAGGAAGAGGAGGAAGAGGAGGAAGTTGAGTCAGACGAAGGCTGAGCAGCCGTTCAGACAAGATAAATGTGGAGGCGTCCCTCAGGGCACGGTTTCAAGACAACTCAATTCCAGAGGCGACAAAAAGGCAGTGTGAAAGTTGAGAGGCATTCACACACACACTCACACACACACACACACACACACACACACACACACACACACACACACACACACACACACACACACACACACACACACACACACACACACACACACACACCACACCCAGCAGTCTGCAGTACAGGAGGATTTCTTGCAAAAGCAGACCTAATTGCAAAGTGGGACATTAAATAGGGCAAACTGAGAAAAAACAGGGTGGCTAAAAAGAGAATATGAGGAAAGTGAAAGCAGTGATGCAGTAAAGTCCTGCAGAGTCCAAACAAACACACACACACACACACACACACACACACACACACACACACACACACACACACACACACACACACACACACACACACACACACACACACACTCGCTGTGTACTTTGATGCCTGGTAAGTACTTCAGTACTGTAGGCGAATCATGATCTCATTTATTGCACAGAGTTAATGTCCTCCTTTATTCTAAAGTAATAAATACTTCTCTGCAACACGTCCACGTTCATTCAATCAATTTTGAAACCTCAGACACTAAATTCTCAGTATTTGAGAAGAGGAATACAAGTGTTGCTTTATTGTTATTCAGGTCACACTCCTTCATTAGCAGATTGTGTTGATATGTGGTTGATTACTTTGATTGCATCACTGCATGTGTTTCCCCTCAGAGACAACAAGGTTTGAATCAGAATGAGCCGAAGAGACATTCAGATAAATATGAAACACATATTGGAAACAAGATACCTTTGATTTATAAAATATGTTTCTCGTTTATTTAAACCTCGCGGCATGAAAGGACACAGGGAAGGTAATATGCAATATGCAATTTCTACAGTAAATAGTCCAAATGTATTAAAAGGATTCTCAAAGAAATGTGTTTAATATCTAGAACTATAGCATTTTTTTAACAAGAAATATAACCAAGACATCTTTACTTTAACCTCGACTTATAGCCATATTATGCTAATTGTCTAACTGTTTTTCTTTTAATTGTGGTATTAAGCAAAAGATGTGTGTTTACAGTGACATATGCCACCATTCAGAATGGACTAAACAACAGTAACACTATTTCAAATAATGTGATCCAGCACAACAAATAACATCAGCTGATGAAGATGATGTGAAATGATTGAGGAGGAGAGATGAACAACTTGTTGATCCTCACGTTTGAGTTGGAAGTAAATACGTCTGTCGATAGTTAAAGATTTGTGTTGAACCAATGGATCTTTTCAATATGAACACAGAAATAAACACTACAATCCTTCCAGAATGACATTTGAGAAAGATGACTGTTAGAAAGACAAATATCACAGACCCTAAGATTGATCCTTGAGGGACACCATATTTCAAATGCTAACATAACAGTAAAATCCATCCTGAGCTTCTGCCGCATTTGTAGGATTATTATGTTACTTTCGAAAACATTTTTAATTGTGGTGTTAAGTAAAAGATTATTCTACTTCTTTCATCGTTGCTTTTCTGTACAGTGACATATGCCACCATGCAGAATGGACTAAATAACAATAACACAATGTCCAATAATGTGAGCCACTAAACAATAACATCTGCGGATGAAGAGGATGTGAAACTATTGAAGAGGAGAGAAGAACAACTTGTTGATCCTCGTGTTTGAGTTGGAAGTAAATATGTGTGTTGATACTTTAAGATTACTTTTGAACCAATGGATCTTTTTAATATGAACAAAGAAATAAACACTAAGGACTGCAAATACAATCGATGACATTTGAGAAAGATGACTTTTAAAGAGATAAATATCACAGACCCTAAGATTGATCCTTGAGGGACACCATATTTCAAATGCAAGCATAAAAGTGAAATCCATCTGAGCTGCTGCAGCGTTTGTAGCTTTTATTTCCTCGGAGGTGATGAAGCACATGTAAGAGTGAGCTGAGATTCACAGGAAGAGGCTGGTTGTGAAGAGGAGGAGGAGGAGGAGGAGGAGGTCACCGCTGCTGCCTTGGATCCTCCGGAGGATCAAAGTGGAGCGACTGATGATGGCTCCCATGCAGATTTATCTGAACACACTCCAGCCTACTTCCCTGGAAAGATAAAACCCATCCACTCTCTGACCGGCAGCGGGAGAGAACCTCCTCTCTGCAGGATCATCATTGCCCCATTTCAATTCCTCATTTATCCCAGGATAAGGCACGTGTTTGGGCACGTGTGCAAAACAATAAGTACATTTGTCCCATATTTTCACATGACTTCCTGATCGCGTTGATATTCAGTGAAATTGTCTTAAAAATGAATTGTTGTTTGAAGCATCCAATGCAAAAATAATCTACTTTAAATCTCTCAAAAATACATGGATATGTCATAACATCTAGAACAAGGTGTTCCTATACCCTTGAGGAGGGTGAATTACATTATTTGCTGATTTATTCTAAAAGTGTTGACCTTGCTGATGTTTGTTTGTTGTTGCATTGATTCATTTTGTGGTAAATGTCCAGTTCATTGAATATTACATTAAAGATCAAAGGGGAATCTTCTGTTTTCAGTACATGAGACTCATTAATACATAAAAGCAACTCATCTATATATTAAAATGTGCACATGGACAAAATGCATATTGTTTTTCTGCATTACTTTGTACTCTAGTTTTGCTTTTCCAAGAAAACTTTTCCCTACAGTTGATGAATCTTGTAAATCAGTGTTAGACACACAATAGCATTTAGCTAATGAAGCTGACATCTGTGTATGGCACATTAAAACCAGTCAGTGTTGGAACAAAACTGACTTTTCCAGGTAAAAAATCGTCCAAACATTTTTGACTTGAACAAAACAAACCCACTTTTGTTTTTGGTGGTATGAGACAATTTACTTACACAATAAATAAGGTTAAAACATTAATATTTTGGGTCAGTTTCTACCACTTTTAGATATGCAATGCCGTTGTGATTTCCACTGAGAAAGTGGTCGTAGTTGCACTTACAGTTCACAGAGTGTTACAGCTGTTCCAAAGTGTAAAATACCTCCCTTCCTGCTCAGATAGTTGTAACCGTCCAAGAATATAATATTTGTAGAAGGGGTTTTTTCAGCGTTAATTCGTTTTTGCAGCGCATTTGCACGGTTCAGCCACCATAGGAAGTATTTTGGAAAAAAGCAAAACGTAAGAGAAAGAAAAGTGACAAAGAAAAAGCAATGCATTTTGTCAATTGCATGGTTACAGTAAGTGCATATGTGTATAAATGGCTTACTGTATATGTGTATTACATAGTTATGTTGTCAGTATATTGTCCAATACCACCAAAATCTGATGTGTTTTAAACTGATGCATTAAGATGGGGTCATTCATTTGTTGGATGCACCTGTACCGGAGCCAGCCTCCAGCAGCTCACATCACAGCTGCCCTGCTCGCCGCTCTCCATCTCTGCATCTCTGAAAGCACATTAATCATAGCAGACTCCCACATGCTTTCACCTCTCCTCCTCACGCCCTCTTTCTCTCCAACTCCTCCGGATCTCTTGCTCTGGAGCTGGAGGCAAGTGGGTCACAGCAACCTGAGGACGGTGGAGAGGAGCTGAAGGAAGCAGGAGTGAAACAAGCTGATTTCTTTCCACTTTTATCAGAACCAGAGCCTGGTTTCCTACACAAATCATGAGATCCAAGTGTAACAAATGTGCAGTTCAGGCATGTAAATGTAGAAATGGGTGAATCATCCCTGTCAGAAACAAAAAGAGAATATCTCATCTTGCACTGTGAAAAAAAAGGAGAAAACCGACGAGGCGAGAGGAAAATGTGATTGATCATTAATGAAAAATCAAAGTGAAGGCACAGAGATGTAATCCGCCTTTTGATTAATGAACACAGAGCTTCTATGGGGACGATAATAGCTAAAGATCGAAGACACCCTTCAATAATCCAACCCTTTCACAGTGAAACATATGAAACTAGAGCATACAGGCGTAAAAGGGGAATTTCTTCATTAATATTTATGAGATTGAAGGCTGGACGTAAAGGCAGGATATCAACTATGTTAGCTGCAGCCAAAATAACTCTTCCATAAAAAGGAGAATGGGGCAAACCCATTAACCACAGCTTATATAATGAGGAGATTCAGTTTGAAACCCTTCTCTCCCAGTATCTGGGGAAATACTAAAATACTTATAATGGTGTGGATCTGGTTTGTGGTTCAGGTGTTAAATAAGCAGACTTTGCCATCTAGTGGCTTCATGTACATATTACAGGAAACGTTTGCATAAATAAAACATCTTGTTATCATGGACCGGTAACTGAATGTACAGCTAACGTTTCTTATTTTGTCACAGAGACACAAATTCACCAAAAAAAGAATTGACCAAAAGTACTGAGAATGCGACCACAAAGAAACTCAACATATGTCAGACATGCAAAAGACCAATGGATGCAGGATGACTACAAACAGATGCACACATACACAAAGAGACACAAAACAAACCAATAGTGACATAAAAACGATAAACATGAAAATATACGCCTAAACGAAAAAGAACATTTGACATAACTAGTAACTCAATTTGATTTTGCTGCTATAACTTTCACTTAAAGAGTCCTCTCCTGCTGATGTTCAGGTGTATATCAGTATGTAGTGTCTCTACTTTAAAGAGTCCTCTCCTGCTGATGTTCAGGTGTATATCAGTATGTAGTGTCTCTACTTTAAAGAGTCCTCTCCTGCTGATGTTCAGGTGTATATCAGTATGTAGTGTCTCTACTTTAAAGAGTCCTCTCCTGCTGATGTTCAGGTGTATATCAATANGAAAATCACAGGGCGACCGGAGGGTTCGACACACGGCAGTGAAAAATCACAGGGGACCGAATTGGTCGACACACGCAGTGAAAAATCACAGGGGACAAGAGGTTCGCACACGCAGTGAAAAATCACAGGGGGACAGAGGGGTACACACGCAGTGAAAATGCACAGGGGACCAGAGGGGTCGACACTCCACGCAGTGAAAAAATTCACAGGGGACAAGAGGGTTCGACACACGCAGTGAGAATATCACAGGGGACCGGAGCGGTCGACACACGCAGTAGAAACAAGGGGACCTGAGGGTCGACACACGCAGTGAGAAATCACAGGGGACCGGGAGGGTCGACACCCGCAGTGAAAAATCACAGGGGTACCGAAGGGTTTCAGGGTCGACACACGCAGTGAAAAATCACAGGGGACAAGAGGGTCGACACACGCAGTGAGAATCACAGGGACCAGGAGGGTCAACACACGCAGTGAAAAATTCACAGGGGACCAGAGGCAACGCAAAACTCGAAGAAACAGTCTCAAAGGATAATGCGGTCTCGAAAGTCACTTGAGACGTGTACACAGAAGTTCAAGCAACCGTACACAAAACCGTGTAGAACACAAAAATATAAACGTCAGAAGAAGAGGGGAACAGCGTCAAAAATGGACAGGCCGGAGGCACTCTTTACATGACGTTTTCTTTTTCGTCACGGCCATACTTTCATTAGACACACATAAACACCAAAGAACATTAAATACTCATCTCATAAGACATGTACCGAACATAAATACATATATACGTAAAGTATAGGAGAAGACGGACTACTGACATGAAACAAGAACTCAACGACATATCAGACACTAATACTCTTTCAGCCAGTTAACTTGTTCGGTCTTTGTCTTCTTACTTTGGGGGTAACTCTACGAAGGACCGAACAAGTAACTGGGTCAACACATTTCACTCGCAACTACCACCCAGACCATGTGACAGGGAGATGACTAGACATGGTATTTCCAGCACTAACTACCTGTATAGTTTTGATACTTCGACTTAGATAAAATACCTTTTGATTGACTTTTTACTAGTCCTCCGTATAAAACACATGACGGACATAGAAATTCTCGAGCACTACACCAGCTTGAAAAGCCACACAGCTGGGAGACCAGGGGACACTAAAGAGTGACGCACACAGCTGGGAGGCCAGGGGACACTAAAGAGTGACGCACACAGCTGGGACCGGAGTGCTTGGTGACGTTCAGTGTTATAAAAATTGAACAACTGTCTCTGTTGTCGGAAACTCACCTAAAATGATTTATCAGCTTTTAACAACGTGATCACATGACTCTTTCTGATGTTATCGCAGATCTGCTGTAAGCTAGCTAGCTAACGTAGCTAATCTAGTCATTTCAAACTAAACACTTACAGTTACGAGACAGACGAACTTTGTAATCTTGAACATCAACAAGCGCTCCGGTCGCAGCTGTGTGCGTCACTTTTTAGTGTCCTCTGGTCTTCCAGCTGTGTGCGTCACTTTTTAAAGTCCCCTGGTCTTCGTTGTGTATTTAGCTTCTTGTAGCATTTTCTATTTGCGCATGTCTCGTCAAGTTGGTAACGATTCATCGGCATGTGTTTTGGAACATTTGTGTTTGTATATTTGGATGGTTTCTGAAGATGCAGCGTGTTTCTGCTAATGGAAATGTTTTAGTCCGTTGTAGCGCGTTCGCACCTTTCAGCCACCGTACACTTCCAATAGAGTTAGCATATATCGAACCTTCGTCTGTCTTTATTTAACGGGCATATTTAAAACTGCGTTGGGTTTGCAGTTCAAGAGGAGACAGGGGGTGTAGTGCTTCTGAGATTATATCATATGATTATTATGTACACTTTTGGAGCGTCAGTGCATAGTTTAAACTCAGCATCACGATTATGTGCAAGATATGAAACCAGGCGTGAGAGGAAGCAGCAGCTGGTGCAAACGTGTGTGACATTTAAATATTAGTGTTAGCAAAGGATATGGCTTTCTGCACCTTCTTAGGCTTTACTCAAGTATTTTCTTCTTTATCTTGTGTCAAAAATTAAACTTTATTTCCTCGTCTTGCTTCTTAATTTGGGTTTTAAAACAAACTGAAGACAGCACACCTAAATAATACAGCAAGGGAAGAGGAGATTCTCATACTTTTAAGGCTTAAATTACTATATAATATGTAAAGAAAAACCTCTGTGTTAATTTAAAGGAAACTCACTTTTAAATGTTACAAAAAAACCATCTGATAAATAAAAAATACACATTTTGTGGAGGATTTCCCATAAAACCTTGCAAAACGTAACTTTAACATCCTCTCCTCTAATGTATGTGCGCCTCTTGTAGTGTTTCACCATGCGTTATCACACACAGAGGGTATAAAAATGCAGTATGAGCTAAAATCTGACTTTTACTTTAATGTTCCTGTGAGATTAGATTAGCCGGTCTACAGGGCGCCGGTGAGGCACATGAGGAGCAGCAGGTGGACGGAGAGCAGGTAGAACAGGAAGAGATGTCGAGAGCGGGCGCGGCTCGTCAGCAGGCGCGAAAAGTAGAGGCTCCGCCCCCTGATCCAGCGGCGACACGCCACCATGCCTCCTTTCACCTGAAAACACACAGAACAAAATGTCCTAAAGGAGAGTTTCACTGTTTTACTGTTAAAGTATTGAGCTAATGATGTTCCAGCGACACGTGACCTCCTTATTAATCTTCAGGCGTATTCTTTGGAGCCTGAATGTGTGATGGTTTGAAGAAAATACGTTTAAAACCCGTCAGAGTTGGCTACATTTGGAGTGTCATAAAGGAGTATTTTCACAGTTTTTATTTTTTTTAACTGCACATATTTTATTCCATTCTATTTCGATGTAAATACTGCTTTATTTAATTTTTAATTTTTATGTTATTATAGTGTTCTTAAATTAGTTCTCTATCTGTGTTTTTACATTTTTGTTTTACTTTTATGTATGTACGACACCAAGTCAAATTCCTTGTACGTGTCAACCTACTTGGTGATAAACCTGTTTCTGAATCTCATTTATTCTAAAAAAGTATTGAGCTAATCACGTGACGTCCTTATTAATCTTCAGGCGTATTCTTTAGAGTCTAAATGTGTGATGGTTTGAATAAAATACGTTTAAAACCCGTCATAGTTGGGTACATTTGCTCAAGGACATCTCCATATTCTATTAAAATGTGTGTTTTCCAGTTCTATTGCTCCAAAAGATTTCCCCCACAAGGTGATGACGCTTTACTGTTTTATCTGAATATAAGGAACCAGGAACACACATTTATTTACAGGCTTGTTTTGATGAGTAAAGTACAGAAGCCCTGAAAGGCAGAAATACAATTGTGGTAAATCACTTCTTAAATCCAAAACACATGAGATAAAACTATTTAAAACACACCTGAATAAATAAATATATATATTTGCTGTCATCTGCGTACCTTTCTTGTTATGAGAGGCTGGTTCGGGTTCAGACTCAGAGCTTCCCACTCCTCCTCTGTTTCCATCTCGATGTTGAAATCCCTCGGACTGGAGCTCACACTGCAAGACAAAAGCTTTTTGAAACACTCTGTACTATGCATGGTTGAATATATACTGCACGTGCCGTGCGTGTGCGTGTGTGTGCGTGTGCGTGTGTGTGCGTGTGTGTGTATGAGAGTGTGTATTAAACAGAGATGGCCAAAGCACACACATCCTTTACTCAAGTAGAAGTACAGATACTTGTGTTTAAAAATAGTAGAAGTAGAAGTACTGACTAAACTTCTTTACTCAAGTAAAAGTAAAGAGGGCTTTGAAATGTACTTCAGTAAAAAGTACCCATAGCAG
>NW_011348917.1:14530-16874 GCF_000735185.1 Notothenia coriiceps
AAAGTAAAGAGGGCTTTGAAATGTACTTCAGTAAAAAGTACCCATAACTAGCAGCTGTTTTAAAGAGTACCTGACCTCCCTTTATATTAATAGAACAATAATGTCATTGTTAGCTAATGAATGTTTCCATGCTGAACAACGGCAACATGACAACGTTTTCATTGGTCCCTCTTCTTTAGAGAAGACCAGGAAATTATGGATACACGGATTGTGTTCAAATCAATAGGCACGCAATGACTCTAAATAATAATGATCACGCCACCAAACACACATTCAGACTAAAGGAACCAGCCTGTTTGGAAAATGAGAGAAGTAGAAAGTACAGGTATTTGTGTTCAACATGTAAGAAGTAGAAAGTACAGGTATTTGAGTTCAACATGTAAGAAGTAGAAAGTACAGGTATTTGTGTTCAACATGTAAGAAGTAGAAAGTACAGGTATTTGTGTTCAACATGTAAGAAGTAGAAAGTACAGGTATTTGAGTTCAACATGTAAGAAGTAGAAAGTACAGGTATTTGTGTTCAACATGTAAGAAGTAGAAAGTACAGGTATTTGTGTTCAACATGTAAGAAGTAGAAAGTACAGGTATTTGGGTATTTGAGTTAGAAATGCCCACCGGATCCGTAATTGGCTAAAATTTTGTATATTTTGGTATTGAAGCCTTTTCATTCTGATACACCCCCGACGATCTCCACTTTTCGTAATATTAAGACTCATAGATTTTATTTTCAGTGTGAGTGGTTGTGGGCGGACAAATAGAGAATATAATGGTGACAACCGTGAGCAGTGCCTACCGATGAAGAGAGCAACCAGTAGTGACAGTATGTTCAGACTTAGATCCGCAAATTCCCTTTTTCTTTTATCGTCCGGAGGAGACTTCACGCGTGCGGCGGGAGTGTGTAGTGACGGAAGATGGAGGGCGCGTGTCGTCTGACGGCGGCTTCGCAGAGGCAGCAGGGCAGGCCGCCAAGCGGTCGCGACGAGTGACGGAGTGTGTGCCGAACGAGAGAGCGCGTCGACCTGTCACACACCTCGGCCTGAGAAGTGCCGGCGCGCCCGCCCCCCGACCGCCAAGGACGCAGCAGTCTCGCCGCTGGGCAGTTTGGGGCTCCGAACTTTTTAGACTGGCTTCCCGCGCTAGACCTTTCCGAACCACTAGTCGTGGGGTCGACGTGCCTTTTCTTCCTGTCCAAGGTGTCTCTTGGATCCAGCCATCGGTGTGCAGTAGGCTAGTGGGCAGACCAACGGACGAGTAGGCGTGTAAGGCCTCATCGTAGTGTAGTGTGCGCGTGTGGTTGTGCTGCTCGTTGTGTTGTGTGTCGTGTGTGTGTGAGGAAAGTTCTCATAGATGTCGATGCTCTCCTGTCGTGCGACTCGTCTCGTGCTATTGTTGCGTCCGTCCGTTAGTGTGTGTCGTCGATGAAATTTTGGGCGGTCTCTATGTGCCTCTTTGGCCGTCACGTATCACGGACCGCTCCTCCTTGCCGCTCGCTCAGAGGCGTGATGGGTGCGCTTGTTGTGTGGTTAGTACTGTTCACTGCTTATACGTCTTTACACCCGAAAGACACGACATCTCTCCACGTCCCTACTCAGTAAAAAAAAGAAGAGGAAAAAAAAAAAAGAAAAAAAAAGAGTATAATGAAAAAAAAAAGAAAAAAAAGAATTTGCAGAACGTGTTGAGCGCGTTAATGCCTCGGTCACCCGGCCTCAGTCATCCACGGGTACCGCGCGCTCCTTGCTTCCCCTCTATGGTCGCCTGTTTCTCGTGTAAACTTGATCTCTGGTGTGCCGTGTGTGTGCGAGCACTCGCGCTAGACAATTGTCGCAGATCAAGGTGTGTGGTTGTGTGTGTTGGGAGGGAGAGAAGAGTGTGTGCGAGGTGCTGTTTGTGTGAGATGATCCCTAGACGCGCTAAAGTAGTGTCGTCTAAGACATTGAGAGCGTAAGAGACAAAATAAGAACGACCTATATTTTCGTACTTTTCCTGACGGACCTTTATATATGTTCGCAGGCGACGGTTGTTGCTATGGGAGGCTAGTAGCTCACTTTTATTTTGACAGTAATTGTTTGAAAATCCCTGCGCTATTCCGCTAGTCTTGCTCTCTCTTGTAAGTCCTCGCAAAGGACGAGTCTCTCTCTCATTACTCTTCTCTCTCTCTTCTCTTCTCTCGCTCTCTTTCTTCTCTCTCTGCCTCTCTCTACCTCTATCCTACCTCCTCCCTTTGCATAGACCGTCATGTTGTATGAAGCAATCGACATAGACAGTCATGTACGAAAGACGGGTCATTGGGAAATGAGGTGATGAAAGACTTGGTGAGATAAAAGTCGAGAATAGAGATGGGTGA
>NW_011348917.1:17019-34350 GCF_000735185.1 Notothenia coriiceps
GTATTTGAGTTCAACATGTAAGAAGTAGAAAGTACAGGTATTTGTGTTCAACATGTAAGAAGTAGAAAGTACAGGTATTTGTGTTCAACATGTAAGAAGTAGAAAGTACAGGTATTTGAGTTCAAAATGTAAGAAGTCAAAGTAAAAAGTTGTCAGAAAAACAAGTAGTGGAGTAAAGTACTGATACCAGAAAAATGTACTTAAGTACAGTAACAAAGTATTTGTACTCCTCTACTTCCCTCCTCTGGTATTAAACAGAAACAATGAAAGATTAGTGACCTCTTGGCTCGGTCCTCAGCGAGTCGTAGAGCCTCTTCTGCCGTCTCTCTTCTCGATCTCTCGTCTGTTAAACTCTGCTCCAGCTCCAGCAGCCTGAGTAACAATACATCTTTATTTGTAAAGCACTCTTCAAACACAGGATGCAGCTCTGTGTGCTCTAACAGTCAGAGGTTATGAGCAAATAAGCAGCAGGTAAGGTCAAATATGCAACAATAGAATAATCCAAAAGTCAAACAACAGATTACGTACTCAGTCAAATGTAGACAGAACGAAGAGAAAACAATTAAAAAAGGAAAAGTAAATCATAATAATAATAATAATAATAATAATAATGCTTTATCTGTAAAAAAAACAATGAAAATATAAAAATAATAAATAAACCAATAGATATTATTTAGTAAAAAAATTAGAATCCCAGTTTTATGTTTGTAGACTTTTGGTGAGAGGATTTCGTGAAAAATATCACGTCACCTTTCTTGGAGCTGAGTGTTTTCAGCCGTGTCAGACATCATGGAGTTGTTGCTCCTCTCCTGGGGGGCTCCAGGTGCAACCTCAGCAAACACTGCCCCCTGGAGGTGAGGAGACAGCATTACTACAGGTATTACTACAGGTATTATTACAGGTATATAGAGAAGTTTTTTTTTACTGTAAGCCACCATAGATGCCTTCTTGAACAGACATCTCCAACGGGCAGGTTATTAGTTTACTCAAAGTTATGATGACTTGTGATTTCCACACAGTCAACAAAGAAAAAAGACCAAGCAGCTCTAAGATCTTTAAAAAGCTAACTCAGATTGTCTTTCTTCCTGTTACTGTTATAGAATCAAACAATTAAGAAATGCGTTTTGTCTGCGTCTCCATACAGCTCGCCCATATTTGTGTCTCTGTGGGAATTGTAGTCCTTTATCCTCTATGGACTACAGAGGGTCGCCTCTAGGTGGTAATTATGTGACAGTTTGCCTAGTATGACAGTCCAGAGGAACACAGGAAGGGAAATTAACAATACGGACATGTGGAGAAACATACACCATAATGTTTATTTATTATTTACCTGAGCCTGGTTCTGGTTCTGGACCTGGCTCTCCAGCCAGTGGCAGCGCGTCTGGGTGTCCCTCAGGGTTTGGGAAACGGCTCTCAACTGAGCCGAGAACCCACCTTTCTCCTCCATCGCCTGCTGCAACTGAGGAGGGGGAGGAGGAGGGGAGATTTAATATATTTAAAGTGGAAATAGACAGCTTTTCATCCCCCGATTCCCTAGTTTTGATAGTGGTAAAAAAAACTGGATAACTTTCTGTTTCGAGCGACAAACTTAGCCATTTATTCAGAATGTCAGAGAAAAAGCAAGAAAGGTTTTTAAATATATAATAATCTTATTTATTCTGAATGCTGATTACAGTAATCAAATCTATTGTTCTAGTTGCAAACAGCACAGGGACTCTTCCTCTGCAGTTTCTCACTAATTTCCTGTTTGGCTTAATGATGGGTGATGATTTTGTTTCACTTCCATCCTTGATTACAAGAGATGAGTTGTTGTGTTTATATCTGGTGTGTTTTAAGTGTCTATAGTCAGTACAGTGTGTGTGTGTGTGTGTGTGTGTGTGTGTGTGTGTGTGTGTGTGTGTGTGTGTGTGTGTGTGTGTGTGTGCGTGTACCCCAGGAAGAATAGGCATTGTTAACGCTGATGGGATGCTACAGTAACAAAAGTATAAAGAGAAACACAGACAAGCTCTAAGCCAATGAGATGTAGCGTAATCTGTCCACCAGAGCTTGGTACTTAAATTGGATAAGAGTTATTTTTCGGTCTTTTCGCTGTAAATAAAGCTTCCATTATTGGGGGCGATCGTACACTCAGACCAGATAGCAGGGTGAAAGCAAGGCTTCTAGGGAACAAAACTTGATTATATTTCCTTGTTTTGAGGTCATCACAATGTGAGATTGACCGTTACTTAAGATAAATTACAGCAAACATCTTGTCTTTTTTCTAAGTTTCTTCCTTCCTTGAGAGTTGATATACAGAAGTTTCAGATTCAGCTTTGTGAGTTTATTGCATAATCAAACAGCTACCGAACACACACGTGAAGTGTATACACCTCGCACCTCACTCAGCTTCGAGTCTTACACTTTATTTCTTGCATTTCATACCCGTCTTATTTTATTTCATCTTGTTTTAATGGTATTACATTCTCTTTTGTTAAATGACTGTTTTTAAATGTCATGTATAATGTGTTTCTGTTGCAGTATAGCCCGATGCTCTTTGTATTGCCTTGTGTTGAAAGTTGCACATCCAGTCGTGTTAAGTTTCAGAGTGTTGATGCTACCTTGATGTTGAGCTGCTGCAGGTACAGGTCTCTCTGCTGGATCTCGTACATGCAGCGCTGCAGATCTCCGTGCAGCCGGACCCTCTCGGCCTCCAGCTGACGAACAACTTCCTCCCATCCACTCCCACCGGCCAGGACCACGCTCTCCTGAGGAGGAGGGGAGGGAACACATTACATACAAGCCTGAACAAAAGGATGTGGGTTTAGAAACGTTCCTAAACTGACTGCTATTTAAATGTCTTCACATATTGAAAAAGAGCTATTACAATTACTCGGCTAATAGATATTTCAAATGAGAGAAAGATAATAGCTTTTATAGAAATGACTTCATTTTGAATTCAGTTGTTCAGCCCTTTTATTATGTAGATTGCCAAAATGTAAAAATATTTAATGCGAAATAGTATTTTTTTAAGGAGGATTAAATAGTTGCACGGATAACGAGAACAAAAATCCAAAACCAACACAAAATAAAGTCAAAACGTTTAAATATGAACTTACCTTGACTGGCAGTGTGTCCCTCCGCTCTGTGTCAGATCTACAGAACGGAAGAAAACAATTATCATTTTTTATTAATTTGTTTATTTAGTTTAACTACAATAGAAGAAAACATAAATAAACACAAACACTAAATAAATAAATAAGACACTAAATAAAACAACTACAAACAAATAAAAAGTCAATTAAACAATACATAAAACAATACAAATTGAGTATAGCCAATTAAAAGCTAGGTTTAAAAGTAGCTCTCATTTTAAAGAGGTCCACTGAGTTGCCACGGGATTAACAAAGGAACAATTATGAACAACTTTACAAATAAAAAGCCAAAAATATTCCAAGTGAGCCACGATGGAAACATTTTGAAGAACAAATCTGTAATATCTCCTAACTTATCTTCAGTCTGCTCATACCTCAGATTTGCTGTTTCCTCCTGGTAGCTGATGATTTCCTTTTCAGGTGATTGTCCATAAGTTTGCATGTTTACAGTTTGCTGGAGTTTCTCCATCTTCTGCTGTAATAAAATAAAAGTTGTCAGTCACATAAGTGGTACATCTTCAAAGGAAACATTTCCTCAAACTGATTACACCGACACAAGATAGTTTGCATAGCAACACAAATGACCATGCAAACCAAAGCAATGGTGTTTAAAGTCAAAATGACCCTGCATGCTTTCCACAAAATGAAACACGGCAGAGAGGAAGCAGGCAGCAGCCAAACTCAGATCGCAGCTGAGGACTTACCGGCGCTTCCCTCTCATTCTGCAGGACACTTCCTTTAGATCGATCCACACTGGGGCTTGACCCTTGGCTCGACTCCACCTCTTTTCTGGCGCTGGTCAAATCATCCATCAGCCGCTCGCGATCGTTCTGCAGGCTGGCCATAGATCTGGAGAACGCCGACAGCTGCCTGCTGAAGGTGCTATTCTCCTGCACCACTTGCTTAAAGTCCCTTTCCTTCTCGGACAACTCCTTCGACAGATCATCCAACAGCTTGCTGAGCTCTGCGTGCGCGTCTTTGTTCTCCAAAGCTTTTAACTTCTGAACTATGATGTCCCTCTCTTTGGCGACCATGGCCAGGTCGGAGGTGGCGTCCTGCAGACTGCGCTCCATGTTGTTCAAAGCCGCCTGAGTCTCTCTGAGTTCTTCATCGTATCTGTTCCTCAGGACCTTGAAGTCTTCGATGAGCTGGTCTCGGTCGTCCTGCAGAGCGACCATGGCTTTGACCATGGACTCATTCTGAGCCTTGGTGTTTTTGCTTTGTGTTTTAGCCTCCGATAGCTGCTGCTCCATTTCCAAGAGATCTTTCGCGAGGTCGGCGACTCGTCCATCGGCCGTCTCTCGCTCGTTTCTCATCAGCACCACCTCGCGCTCGAAGGCGTCCAGCTCACTGTTGTATTTGTCCTCAGCTTCACCGAGGCTTTTCTCCGTTTCTTTTTCCAACAGCTGCATTTTCTCCTTGAGCTCGTCATTGAGGAGTTTCTGAGAGAGAACTCTCTGCTGGAGGTCATTACATTCAGCTGCTTTGGCTGCCACTGCTTCCTGCAAATCATTAATCACTTTGCCTTTATTCGTCGAGACCTTTTCCTTTTTAAGAGTAACAACATCAGCTTCAAGATTTGAAACATGAGCTGTTAGCGTCAAGGTCTCTGCTTTAAAAGTGTTGCTTGCTTCTTCTTCCTTTTGAAGTTCCAACTGAGACGCTCTTTGCTGTTTTTCTGCTGCCGCCTTTTGGCTTTCGAGGTCTTTGATCACATCCTGTTGCTTCTTTAGCAGGATCTTCAGCTGGTTGTCCTTCAGGAATAAAACCTGGTTCAGATCCTCTCTGTAGCGCACCAGTTGTGCCCTGAGCATAGCGTTCTCAGAGTTGAGATCATCCATTTGGTGCAACAGCTTCCTTATTTCATGTTTAAGGCCTTTGGTGGCGCCACCTTCCCCGTCAGCAGAGCCGTCTCTACCCATGAAACTTAACTGACTCTTTGCTTCAAGTATTCTGTATTCTGACATCAATCGCTCCCGTTCACTCTGTAAAGACGCCATTGAGTTTTTAAAGGACTCCATCTTAGCAGCCATCTGCTCTTTTTCCTGGCTAGACTTGGTAACTTGGATTTGCAGACTTTTCACCTTTGCTTCAAGACCTCTCAACACTTGGTCAGCCTGTTCTCTCTGGTAGCGTGAAGAGGTTAAGCGGTCCTCATAAAGCGCGACCTGGGTACGATGATTGGTCTGGAGCTGTTCTAGATATCCTGACATCTGTCCGTCTTTACACGACAGTAAGGAGGAGATCTCAGTGTCTTTGCTATGCAGGAGTGTTTTCAGTTGCAGTGAAAGTCCCTCTTGCTTCTCGAAGTCAGCTTGGACTTTGTCATTCTCAGACTGTAAAAGCAGCAGCTGAGCATCTGAGTCTTCGTTTAACTTCTGTAATTGTTGGAGATTCAGCTGCATTAGAGAAATGATACCTTCTTTGTCTGCCAGTTCTCGGTTCAGAACGTTTTTATCTTTTTCTAATCGATCAGCGTGTGCACCCAGTTCCCTAACCTGCACATCCATGAGCTCTGCAGTCTCACTCAATTCAGCGTTGCTCGCGCTCATGATGAAGAGCTGTCTCTGCTGAGCGGCGGCGGCCATCGAGTATTCATTGAGAGTCCTCTCCAGTCGGGACTTGGTCACTCGGACCTCATTCATCTCTTTATCTTTCACTCTCATGTCATCCAGGAATCGTTTGATCACGAAACCCTGTTCCAGGAGCTGGTTATCTTTCTCATGTAACGTCTTTTGGTACAAATCGTTCCACAGTTTGGAAGCATCTGCTCCCTGAGGAGTGGCAGATAAAGCCGAGAGCTTCGCCTCATCAGTCTCCGCTGATCTTTTGAAAGTGTTTATCTGCAGATGTTGAGAGTCCAGCTGCTGCCTCAGTTCATTCACCTTCTGACTTTCTTTCTCCGTTAACTCCTTAAGGTCATCAATCTGTTGCTGTAACACGACTTCATTCTCCATGTAGGAATTGTATTGCATCTCATCTATATGCTGTTGTCTTTTCTCTATGAGCTGATCCTCAAGCTTTTTACTTTCCTCTGACATGTCCAGAGCCAGCTGATCTCTTTCAGACTCGACACTCAACATCTTTGCTGCGGCCTCCTGGAGGAGGTTCGTGTGCGTTATCAGCTCAGCTTCAACTTGTTTACTTCTCTCCTCTAACACCGCCATTTTCTCAGAGCTTTTCTTCACTTCTTTCTCAGACTGTTCACAGGCTGACCGAGATGTCTTCAGAGCCCTCTCTAGATCTAGAATCAGTTCCTGGTATTTGATGCTGTTATGCTGAAGCTGATTGATCTCCTGATGCTTTTCTTTGAGAAGCTCTTGCAGTTCTTTCTTCACATTTTTGGTGCCTTCACTGCCTCGCTGAACCGTCTTCAGCTTCTCCTCAAACTCCCGGACTAACTTCAGCTGCTCCTGTTCTTTCTCTTTGCGAACTTGACTGCTCATGTCTTTGCTGACGGCCAGCTGAGAGGACAGCTGCTTGTTCTGGGTTTGCAACACAGAGACCGACTCGGTCAGATCGTCAATCCTCTCAGTGTTCTTGAGGATCACGGTTTCCAAATATTCATTTTCATTTTTAACTTTGTCTGAAATGTCTTGAACATTTTCAAGCTCCTCCTGCAGAAGTGACTTATCGTCCTCTAAGATCCTCACCTTCTCATTCAGGCTGATAGTTTCTCGACTGTGTCTGTTGATTATGTCTTTGAGCTCTTTAATGTCATCATCTTTCTGTCCCAGTTGAGCTTCCTGATCATTCTGTATCGACTCAATTCTTCCAGAAAGGTTTTGCTTCTCTTTCAGTAACAAGTTGTACATTTCCAACTGAGCACCGAGTTCTGTTTTCTGGGATTCAATCTGAGCTGTCAGTGAGTTATTCAAACTCAGAGCTTCATCAAGTTTTAGTTGCATGTTGTTTGAGTAGTCATTTGATTTGGAGTGCTTCACTTCCAATGAACAGCTGGCTTCTTCAAGCTTTTCTGACAATTGGTTATTTTCAACCTCAAACTCAGTGAGCTTCTCTTTAAGTCGGGAAATCTCGGTCTCCAATTGCTGATCTTTTTCAGTCATCTCGCACGTCGCCATTTTGTGGTTTTCTTCAAGCTCATTCAGCTCTTTTCTCATTTTCTGATTCTCATCCTCCAGCTCCTCAATCTTCTGCCGTTTCTGTTTGGAAAATATTTGCATCTTGTCTTTAATTCTTCCATTTTCTTCCTCCATCTCTCTAGCTTGCTTTTCCAGAATCTCCATCTCAGATTCATGTTTGTGGATTTTCCTGAGGGCTTCCTGCCTCTCTCTTTTAGCCCCTTCCAAAAGCTGTCTCATCTTGTCCATTTCACTGCTCACATTTTCATAAGCTTGTAAAAGAGATTCGTACTCTTGTTTCAGCTCGGCGTGTTTCAACTTCCACTTGGTAAGCTCGTCTGTTTGAGAGTCTTTAAGAGATTCCAGCTGGCAGGAGAAAGCCTGTTTCTGCTGTGTGATGTTTTCGATGGTTAGCTTCAAGCTTTCACAGGCTGCGGATAAACTGCGATTATCCTTTAAGGTGCCGTCAGCGTCAGCCCTGAGCCCGTCTCTCTGTTTGTTCAGGGATGACACAGAGCTTTCCAAGTCCGTATTTTGTTGCTTTAACTTCAGCACTGATGCCTCCAGAGTGAAGTAGTCGGCTTCTTGAGCTGCATGTTTGTCTGACAGCTTTTCCACTTCCTCCTTTAGCATCGCAGTTTCCTTCAAGAGTTCTTTTCTGGAAAGTAAAGCTGCTTGAAGTTTCCTGGTTAGGAGAGCAACTTTGCTTTGGTTGTCCTGATTATTCATTTTTCCGCCATTGTCTCGAGATTTCTGAAACTCATCAGACTCTGTTCTCATCTTTTCAATGGTGGTTTCATTTATTTTCATTTGTTGTTGTAATTGCAGTTCAAGTGCAGCAATTAGTTCTTCCTTTTCTGAAACTTGAGCCTGAGAAACGAGCAAGGCATCATCTCTCTCCTTTAGTTTCACCTCAAAGTTTTCAGCACTTTTGCAAGACAAGCTTACGACTTCTTCGTTAACATCGGCACACATGTCAGGCTTGTTCTGATGTAGCTGCTCATTCACTTTCTCCTTTAGTTGCTTATCCAGGGTGGTAACCTCATTTCGGAGCTCATCAATTAATCTGTAAGCGTTTTCTATTTCTTGCTTCAACAAATCCAAATGTGATTGTTTTTCAGTGCAATGAAGTTGTGCTTTTTCAAGCTGAGTCACTGAGTCACTGAGCTGCTGCTGTGTTTCTGCTAAAGTCTTTTGGACTTTTGAAACTTCTGAGGATTTCTGTGAAACTAAATCAACTGTTGTCTCGAGTTCCACTTTCAACGTATTACTTTTCTCCAAAAGAGCCTTTTTCTCCTCCATTAAAAGTAGATATTTTCCTTCATTTGCGTGCATGCGTTCCTCCAGTGCAGACTCAGCGATGCTCAGACGGGTCTCCAGAGATGTATTTTCATTCAATAAAGCTTGCTTCTCCTGTTGGCTCTGCAGCTCAGCAACTCTGATTGTTTCCAGATATTTCTCAACTTCTTCTGTTTTCTCTGTTACTTCTGCCTGAGCTTTCTCCAAGTCAATCTCTACCTTGAGAAGTTGTGATTTCAAAGCACCTGCATCTTGGTCCACTTCCACTAGAGCCTCTTCTTTTCTTGCCATCTCAAGAGACATACTCTCACATTTGGATTGAACCTGTTCCAGCTCTTTCTGCAGGTTTGAAAGAGAATGGCACTCGCTCTCTTTCTCCGCCAGAGTCATCTTCAGACCGTGGAGAGTTTTATCCTTCTCCTCGACAAGCTGTCTTAGGGTTTTAAGCTCATCTAGAACAGACAAAGAGTTATCACGGAGCGTCTCCAGTTCCCTGACCTTCTCGTCGAAGTCTAACTGGACGGCGCTTAACTCATTGGTCTGCTGACAGCGCTGCTCCAGGAGAGCCTTGTAGTCGTCTTTCAGTTCGGCTAGCTCTTGAGTTAATTTATTTTCACTTTCTTGAGCTTTCTTCAGGGTCTCTTTGCGCGCCAGCAAGGCAGCCTGAGCCTTTCTCTGTAGCTTTGCCTTTTCAAGCTTGATTTGAGCAAGCTCATTCTCTAAATCAACAGCAGTAGATGTGGAGGACGATCTAACCTTTATCTCATCTTGATAGGTCTTTATTTCATTTTGAAGGTCTTCTAATTTTTGCGCCCAGCTGTTCTTCTCTTGGTCGAATGCTTCCTCTCTCTCAGAAGCAGTGGACTGCAGCTTCTCCAGCAGAGAGCTTTTCTCATTCAGCGTTTGCAAAGTTTGTGATAAACAAACTTCTTTCTCGTCGAGTGTGGCTTTCAAGACTTGTTTTTCCGACTGTAATTGTTCCACAAGTCTTTCACTTCCACGTTTGTGTTCAAGAATCTCTCCTTCTTTCTCAAGAAGTCTCTTCTCAAGAACTGACACGTGTTCTTCATATATCTGAGCAGACGCCTGGACTTGATTTTTTACTTCCTGTAATTTATCCTGTAAAAGTGAAACCTCCGTTTTATTGTTCTCACTCTCTTCTTTCTGGCTTTCGTATCGCTCGATTTTCTTCATCAGATCCTTCCTCACAACGAGAGCAGCTTGGAGCTTCTTCTTCGTTGCGTCTTTCTCTTTCGACACCTTGGCTAGTTCGCTCTTCAGATCGTCGTTTTTCTTAATCAGCTCGATCTTCTCTGCACTCATGCTCTCTATTTCACTGTGAGAGCTTGACATCTGTTCCTCTAACTGCTGAGACATCTCTTCAAGCTTCTTCGTGGAGGTGTTGTGTTCCTGCTCCATGCTTTCCAATTGTGCCGTTAGAGATGACTGTTCCTCACCGAGTTTCACCCTTTCATTTGAGGCTGATGCTATGAGTTGGGCGATGGATGCGTCTTTATCCCTTAACTGCTGACTGAGTCCAGCGAGAAGCTCCTGCTGCTGACTTATCTGAATGCTCAAACAGTTGATCTGCTCATATTTCTCTTGTGATTCAAAGTGTAGGGACGAGTGTTTGACAGAAGCTTCTTTCACTTTCTCCGACTCAGCGTTGAGCCTCGTCTGTAGATGCTCGACCATCTCTTGCAAAAGTGACATTTGTTGACCCTTTTCATCATTACTCCTCTCTCCTTTCTCAAGTGTGTTCTGGGTGTTTTGTAATTGTGTCACTGTTTTATCCAACTCGTGTTTCAGAGCAGCTACCTCCGACTGGTGGCTTTCTTGTAATTGTGTAATCATGTCCTTTAAAGAGGCCTTTTCTGTCCCTAAATCTGCTGATCCTTTAGCTAACAAATCTGTGTTAGTACCATTCCTGATCACTACAAGTTTGTGTAACTCATGTTCTGCCGCTTTTAGAGCCTGTTGCAAATTATCATTGTCATTATCCTTTTCCTGGAACGAAGCTAAAACCTTCTCCAGTTGGACCCTGGATGCTGCTGCCTCCAGCTCTTTGGCGCGCAGTTGATCGGACCCCTGCCTGATCGCAGATGAAGCCTCTGCTAGTTTCTCCTGCAAACTGTCCAGGTCTCCTTTCAGAGCATTAACTTTAACATCTTTAGACTTCATTTCATTTTCAACACTTTGCAATTGTTCTGCGAGTATGTTCCTATCCTGTTTCTCTTTATCCAAAACTAAGAGCCACTCTTGCTCAGAATCCTGCAGAATTTGCTCTATCCTGTGAATGTTTTCTTTTAATTGAGAAACTTCCTCATCTTTGGCACTAACCTTGGCTTGAAGGCTCTCCTTCTCGGACGTCATTTTCTCCTTTGTGCTGCTGGACTGCTGCTCCATTTGAACCTGGGAGGCCAATATTTGATGATGACTCCTTTCCAGCCCCTCCTTCTCTGCTAGATGTTTCCTAACCTCCTCCTGCAAATGTGTGTTTTCATGACTGACGGCCGTGAGAAGCTTCTGGTGCTCGTTCTTTGACAAACTAATCTCCTCATTTAGTCTCTTATTCTGCTGTTCTAGTTTCTGCATTTCCGACACCAGCTGAGATGCGTGTTTGGCCTGCGATGTGTACTGACTGTTAATCGCATGGAGAGCCATTTCCCTCTGCTCAACGTTTTCTGTGAGAGCATTCATCTGTGCCACGACTTGAAGATGTTGTGATTTGAGTCTGTCTATTTCCACGGTCAGCAGTGAAACGCTTGCTTGATGAGAAGCAAAGGCCTCGTCCTTTTCGTTTGACAGAATGGAGTTCAACTCTTCTGTTTTCTGGAGTTTGTGATGCGTCTCAGATAAATCATTTCTCAGAGTTTCTATCATCGTCTTTGCCGTCTGATGTTCGTTACTGGTGTCGTCCAATAACCTCCGAAGGTTTAACACCTCATCAGTCCTTTGGGACACTTGCTGTCTCACATCCTGCAGCTCCTCTAAGTTAGCTGCATACTTCTCTTGTAGGTTGTTAAAGGCACTTTGTGTTTCTTCTGCTGATTGTCTGAGGTTTGCAGACTCGGTGGACAGCAGTTGGATTTGATTCTGTAGCTGTGACACCAAGTCTGTGCTTTCCATGAACTGAGATTTGAAGAGCAAAGCTTCATCGGATGTTCTCTGGATTTCCTGAAGGGACTTTGATTGTTCCTGAAGAGCGGACTCTTTTTTTCCCAATGCCTTTCTCAGATGTTTTGCTTCAGACATCTGAACTTGGAGGGTGCTGTTGAGCTTTGTGGTCGATTCCTCAAGGTGGGACATCTTTTCTTTCAAGCTCTCACACTCCACCTCTTTGGCTTGTAGATTTGAGTTGAGGTTTTCAACGGCAGCTGAAGAACTACTTTGATATTCAAGACTTGATTGTTCTTTTTTCTCCAAAGTAGTTTTCAGGATAGAAGACTCTGCAGAAAGACTATCGACTTCGCCTCTGAGTCCAAACACAGATTCTTCAAGTTCTGAAACCTTTGCTTTTAAACTGACATTGTTTTCTTCGTTCCGTTTCAGCTGCTCCTGCTGCTCACTGATCCTACTGTTGAGTTTCTGGATCAAATCATGTTTTTCTTGCATTGCCAAATTAAGCCTATCTTTTTCAGAGTCTACAGTTTTAAGTTTGTTGTCCACATCACCGACGGCTGTTTTGAAATGCGTCACCTCGTCCTGTGCTTTGGACAACTCTGCCACTGTTTTCTGAAATTCAGATTTCAATCTTGTATTCTGCTCATTCAGTGCTTGAATGTTATCGTTCAAATCGATGATCTCTGCTTTCCTCTGCTCCTCTCTCTGACCGTTTTCTGCAGTGAGTTTCTCTACAGCACTCTTTAGGTTTGTAATCTCAACCTCTGCCTCTGCAGCGCTCTGGTTCATGGCACCGAGCTGACCGCTGAGCGAGATCACCGACTCGCTTCGTTTGTCCAGCTCGTCTTTCTGGTTATGTAAAGTCTTTTCTTTTTGCTCTATCTGCTGTTTCGCCTCCGAGCACTCCTGCCTGAGTGACTCGAACTCACCCTGCATCTGTGATATTAAGGCTTTCTGTTGCACAACTTCATTCTGATAGAAACTACTCTCCTCTGCTTTCTGCTGCAACATCTTGTCTTTCTCCATCAGCCCTGACTTGAGGACAGATCCTTGTTCCTGAAGCATTGATATCGTATCCTGAAGTTGCAGCAGTTGGTCCTGCTGAGCGTCCAACTGTGAACTTTGCTGACTGACTTGCTTCTTAAAGGCATCGAGTTGCTCTTCTAGACTTTCAAGCTGTCCTTCTCTCTGCCTTAACGTTTTCAACAGATTAGCACATTCACTCGTTTTCTCCAGCAAACCTGCAGAGTTCGACGTTTCGCTTTCCCGCAGGATCTTTTTCAATTCATCTCCTGCAACAGTAAGCATCTCCTTTTCATTCAACACCTCTTCAATAATCTTCTGCTTCTCCGAGATTTGACTTTCAAGCCCAGAGTTTTGTTCTTGGAGGGACTTCCTCTCAGTGGCTAGCTCAGAAACAGATTTGGTGTTCTGCGCTAACTCCTCTTGTAGTCTCTGATTGTTTTCTGTTAGGCTGCTAATCTGTACGCTAAAACTGGAGTTCTGTTCAAGAGTCGCTTTAAGGCGTCCATCAAGTTCAGATAGAAGTTGTGTTTGCTGAGAAAGCTGCATTTCTCTGCTTTCACAAGCGGCACGGAGTTGCTGGTTTTCCTCACGTATTGCCTGGATGTTGCCGTTTAAGCTAGCTATCTCCATTTGCCTGCGTTCAGCTTCAGCTTCGAGCTGTCCGGCCTTTTCTTCCAGGACACGGATTTGTTCACTCAGAGACTTAACAGATTTGTTAGCATCGTTGACTTTGTCTTTTTGTTTTTGACACTGCTGCGTCATTTTTTTCAACATCCCTTCTTTCTCTTCAATCTGCGTGCGAAGCTTCAAGTGGTCCACATTTTGAGATTCAGCTTCTGCTTGTAGCTTAGAAACAATATCTTTCTGTTGCGTAATTTCACTCTGCAAACTGTCGTACCCTTCCTGTTTCTCTTTTAATATCGTATCCTTCTCCATTAAGCCAGACTTCAGACCTTTCTCCTGTTCTCGCAGCAGAGAAACTGTTTCCTGAAGTTGTGTTTGCTGGTTTTCTTGGGTTTCTATCTGCGCTCGATGCTCTATTACAACCTGGTCTTTTTCTGCCATGTCCTGCTGAAGCTGCTCTACCTTAGAAGATACACGTTGTACTTCTTCCTGTAGACGTGTCACCTTGTCCTCCCTTTCCCTGAGTAACTGGCTGAGATTACTACATTCATTCGTTTTCGCCAGGAGGACCTCTGAGGTTGAGTGCGTGCTTTGCTCAAGAACTTTATTCAACTCATTGCTGCGATGAGTCAAATCCTCTTTAGCCCTTTGTAGCTCTTCAATTATTGCGTTGTTTTGTGAATACTGAGTTTCCAATGTGGATACTTTGGCTTGCAAGGAATCCTTTTCGAGTGAGACCTCGGAAATACTTTTTACGCTTTCCGTTACTTCCATTTCAAGTCTCTCTTTCTCTTTCGTAAGGCAATCTACCTGCTTCTCAAGACTGCTGTTGAGTTCAAGAGCAGACGTGACCTTTCCATTAAGTTCATTTGCACTCTGCTTCTGTAGCTCCAGCTCCTCTGTTAGCCCTTTGAGTTTATCTTGCAGCTGCTTTTTCTCCGTCTTCATGGTTTTTAATAGACCTCTGAGTTTGGAGATATTTTCAGATTTGCTTTCGAGTTCATTGCTCAGTTTCTCCTTTTCTGAGTCGCGGTTTTGCATCTTAGTGTTGAAGTTCTGCCTCTCCTCCTCAGCCTGATTATCTGTGGTCTTCAGTTTGTTTTCCAGTGTTGCTATGGTTTCCAGTTTCTCCTGTATGTCCTTTTTGATGTGCTCCTCACTCTGTACCTGCACCTCTAACTGTTTGGACAACGTCTGCATTTCGTGATTGTATTTCTCCACCTGAGCCAAGAGTTTGTTCTGTTCCTCCTTGGACGATTTCAGTTCTTCCTCATACTTTTGATCCTTGTCATTAAGCTGCTGCTGTATCTGCTCACTGCTGGTGTTTTGGTCCTTGAGCTGCAGAAGGAGTGCTTCTGATTCCTGCTGCTTTTGTGTGGATAAAGTCAGCTGCTCCTTTAGTGAAGCGATATGCGTTTCACATTCAGTAAGATGGTTACGCTGGCTCACGATCTGTTTCTGGATCTCCCCTCGAAGCTCCTGAATTGTCATCTTGTCTTCTTCAGTTTGCTTTATCAGATGTTCCACCTCCGTCACCTTACACTCGCTTTCCTTTTTAGCGTTGAGCAACTCCATCTCAGTGTCTTTGAGTTTCTCCACCAGCTCTGTGATCTTTCCATCCAGATCTTTCTGCTCTGAAGTCTGCGACTCTCTGAGAATCATGGCTTCCCGCTCTACTTTACTCAGAGCAGTTTCCACACGGACCAGGGTCTCGTCTTTGAGTTTGATGTCTCGCTTCATCATCGTGACCTGCTCCGCGTACTCCGCCATGTTACCGGAGAGCGTTGATATCTCTTCGTCCTTCTCCAACACGACATCTTTGAGTCTGTCGATTTCCCGCTCACAGCTCTGAAGGTCATGAATGAGTTGGGCTCGTTCTTCTAAGTGGGAGGAATTTAGTTTGTCCAGCTCCTCGTTGGTCTGATCGAGCTCAGATTGTAGAGTTTCGATGGTGACTTCCTGCTTTTGGGCCTGAAATGAGGAGATAAAAAGAGTGATGTGAGGATAGAGGATATTTATCACAAGTCTAAAGTGATACTTGATTAGCTCATATCACATATTCTTTATGGTAGTGTCAAGAAGTAAAACATAAATGTTCATGTATGCAATTTAATGCAATGAACAGATAAAGGTTGCTCAGAAGCATGGACGGTTATTGTAACAGACTATAAACAATACAAAATCACCAAAATCAGATACTTAACAGCCAAAAAGAAATACAAAATGACCATGAGAGATACTAAACAAGATAACAACAAGAAATGCTGTATATAAAATTGAAAAAAAAGAAAAAAAATTACCAAAATGCGATAAAAAAAACAACAAAAACTGATTGATTTTGGCGACTGTGGCTGTGAGGGAGTGCGGTCGTCTTTCAACCAGAAGGTTGTGGGTTCGATCCCAGCCCATGCAGTCAACATGTCGATGTATCCTTGGGCAAGATACTTAACCCTGAGTTGCTCCCGATGGCATGGCCAACGGTGTGTGAATGTGTATGAATGTTAGGTCCTAGAGTAAGGTACACTGCTCTGTGTGAATGGATGTAGGTGAATGACATGTAGTATGTAAAGTGCTTTGAGGGGTCCTAAAGACTGGATAAGCGCTATATAAAAGTCCATTTACCCTGTTATATTTAACATTTGTTTTATTCCTCTAGATGGTATTTGGCAGAATTGACTTCTTTTAATGAAGAAAATGAAACATTTTAATCTTCTAATGTTTAAGTATAAACCACGTTAATCAGCTTGTTTTTTATTTGCTCCAGCATATAATGATTTTAAAGTTTTTTAGATTTGATTATAGATTGTTGCATCTGCCCAGTGGTCATTTGAAACATTCTGGTCCAGCCTTATAGAACATGTCAGGATATCTTTGTTGTTAATGAAGGCATTGTTTTTTAACATGAAGGCATTTTTTTGTTTGGCAATGCAACATTTAACAGCCTACTATGTTTCTTTTGTTATATTAAACAATTATTATTGTAACATATCTTTGAGATTTTGACATACACGCCTTTAAATTAAGTACTACGCAGCACACACATAGTGAACTGTGTCTCTATCTATGGGTGATTTCATTCACATGATCAGCGGTGTGTCAACATCAGACTTTTTAACTTGTGATCTCTCCTCAATCTCTCCTGGGTGGTTGTGTTTCAAACAGCTGTGGTAGTGTGTTGTGTGTGTGTTGTGTGTGTGGTGTGTGTGTGTGTGTTGTGTGGTGTGTTTTGTAAGTGTGTGTTTGATGGCTAACTCTCTCTTTGTTCTCTGCTTGTCCACAGGGCCAGCACGAAAGTCCCTTCTCTCAACAGTTGCTGTACAGGAGACCCCCAGCTGGGCAGTCGTGTGTGGTGTGTGTGTGTGTGTGGTGTGTGTGTGTGTGGTGGTGGTGTGTGTGTGTGTGTGTGTGTGTGTGTGTTGCCCTCTCATTTGCTGCATACATACACAAGACATCTGCACGCTCTCACATTCAGCGGTTTCTGATACACATCTCAGACCTCGAGCACAGCTTCCAGGTGTGTGTGTGTGGTGTGTGTGTGTGTGTGTGTGGTGTGTGCTGCGTGTGTGTTGTGCTGTGTGTGTGTGTGGTGTGTGCGTGCGTGTGTGTGCGTGTGTTGTTGGTTCAGCGGGCGGGCTGTGTTGTGTGTGTGTGTGTGTGTGTGTGTGTGTGTGTGTGGGTGTGTGTTTGTGTGTGTGTGTGTGTGTGTGTGTGTGTGTGTGTGTGGTGTGTGGTGTGTGGTGTGGTGCACAGAGGAGAATGTGCTTGACTGCAGTGCTTTGGTCTGGGCTGCCCATTAGAGTGGCTATAAATTCGTGACCTGTGCTCTCACTGTGGCAGCATCCAGCCCTGAATGGAATTAAACGACACAAAAAAAGCCTCTTTAATTCTGGCTGCCTATACCCGCCTGCTGCACACTCTACTATCCATCTCTCTCTCTCTCTCATCTCTTCTCTCTCTCTCTCTCTCTCTCTCTCTCTCTCTCTCTATCTATCTATATATCCTCCTTTCTACTATTATATATCTCTCTATCTATCTATCTATCTATC
>NW_011348917.1:34395-38894 GCF_000735185.1 Notothenia coriiceps
GTCGCTTTGAGGCTAACTCCGTACATGACCAAGAAAGACGACCGAGGCTGAGGTCTCCGTGACCGTTCGAGGCCCCTGTCGGTCCTTCAACCTCCTCCTTCCGACTGAGTTTCGACCGCCCCAGAGGCCCGGTAGGGTAGCCTCGTTCTTTCCGAAGCTGCGCGTCCGCGAGTTGGCCTCGGACGTCCACCCACTTCCGCCGCAATTTTGTAATAATACGAACATACATCCTCCTCACCGAGCAATACCCGTTTTTGTATTAGAGCCAAAAAACCCAGATTCATTAACATAAGGTCGCTGTTATTGAATTACACTTGGGGGGGGGGGGTGTTTATGGATGGAGGGGAAGTGGTGGGTGTAACAGTAATAAAATGGTAGGGAGGGACAGAATGATGTAAAGAGGCTAAAAGAAGACTATTTTCTGCAGAGCTGAGGTGGATGGTGTTTGATGAAGAGGGAGGTGAGGCACTTTCAACACCACATATGAACTGACATATGAAAACAGAGTTATAAAACAGTGAAGGCAATAAGAGAGACAGAGAGAGTAAAGGGTGGAGAAAGAGGAAGTAAAGGGACGTCTACACCAAGAACAAAAACTATCAATATAGCTATACCGTGTGGATGTGAGCCACTGTGCTTCATTTACTGATCGTAGTTTCATGTCTTCATACTTTATCAGGTCATTCGCCTTAAAGAGGACATATTCTTTTTATGCTGCTGGGTTTATTGTATTTTGTAACTCTGGCACAACAATTTCCTTCGGGATAAGTCTTACCTACCTACCTACCTACCTACCTACCTACCTACCTACCTACCTACCTACCTACCTACCTACCTACCTACCTACCTATCCATCTATCTCTATCTATCTATCTATCTATCCATCTCTCTATCCATCTATCCATCTCTCTATCCATCTACCTACCCGTCTCTCTATCCATCTATCCATCTATCTATCTATCTATCCATCTCTCTATCCATCTATCTACCTACCTACCTGTCTCTCTATCCATCTATCTATCTATCTATCTATCTCTCTATCCATCTCTCTATCCATCTATCTACCTACCTACCTGTCTCTCTATCTATCTATCTCTATCTATCTATCCATCTCTCTATCCATCTATCTACCTACCTACCCGTCTCTCTATCCATCTATCTCTCTATCTATCTATCTATCTATCTATCTATCCATCCATCTATCCATCTATCTATTATGCTCATTTTCCAGGTTCAATGGAAGCATGAGCATCTGGATTTTTATTTCTCTAAATGTTGATTTAGATTTACAATATCAACGTTATACAATTAGGTTATACACTTTGCTTTTTTCCAGGTGCTGTGAGTCCCATAAACAAAACTTCCTGCACATATTCTTCCGGTTTAAAGCCTTCAAGTGGCTTAAAGGGAATAATTATTTGAAAATGTAACTTATTTATACATTGATCACTCAAACGTAGTTGTCTGAACTCTTATCTGTCCAATCCCTGAATTCCCCTACAGGGATTATTAAAGGTTTTATCTCAATCATCTTTTAATGAGTTTCAGAATAATAACATCTTATTAGCTCAAAGCAGGCCCTAATAATAGGTAATGATGACCTGTAACTTCTGTTAGTTGCTATTCATGAATATAAGATGTAAATAATCGTATAAATAAATAGTAAGAATATGAAATCAGTTGAAAAGTAACTTCCACTTTGTGTTTTTCAGCACCATGTAGGAGAGGAGAGATTCTTTTCATTTTCTCATCCAGCCTCCTGTACTGAACAAAGACACATTCGTATTTGGATAGATTCTGATTGTCTGTCAGCGTTTCTATCGTCATTATCGATTCAATTGATCATCGTTAAGTTGTGGATGTGGACTCCTCCCTCCACTTGAGCTTGAAGGATTAATAAAAACGATATTTATAGATATTGTTCTTGGTATGGACGGCGCTTTATTGAAACTCCAGACATGTATGAATTTGTTATGTTTGCATAATGGACCTGAGAAACACTTAACAAAGCAACATCCAGGTCAGAGCCATGCACACCTAATCTGCACAGCGAGAGAAACACAGCATCACACACGTGGGAGTCAGAGGGAGTGGCTAAACGACTTGAAGCTAAACACACACTTAAAGCCGGAGTTTTTTACCACAGTCACTGATTTGATCTGAGGGGGAGTTATATGTGCTTTTTCATTTAGCAGCGTAGAGATGCAAGCAGGGGAGTGCCAGATTGTTTTTGGGAGCGAAAAAAACATATTCCCATCTGTTTTGTGACAACAGGCTGATTTTAACGTGAGGGGAGAGAAAGTGGGGGTGAGCTCAAAGCAAAGGGAGGAAGAGAAAGAGAAAGAGAGATCAGGGGTTAGGCAGAGGTCAGTGAGGGGTCAGTGAAATCAGCAGGTTAAGCAGAGCGTAATTTAAAAGGACTATGCATCAAATACAACAGTATAGCATTGAATATAACTGAGGAAATGCAGCATCTACTGGCCATGAAGAGTGAGATAAGTGGGAAGCTAAATAGATTTTTTATTTCTTCTGAATGTCTGAAAGCAACTCAGATTTCAGTTGTTATTTTTGTGGAAGGTTAATGTTTGCGTAACTGATTTGCACGAAAAAAAAGTTGTTAACATTTTTTTATGGTAGTTGAAATTACAACTTCAGAACAAATTATTTCATATATATTATATTTTATACATTATATTTTTTATTCTTAAGACTGATTCAAGACGTTTCCATTCTTATGAAAGCCTTTTTTTGTTTATTTATTTTAAGACTTTTCAAGGTTGGATCTGTTTAAGTGTTCAGCAAACTGTCTTTACATGACAATCATTTTCCTTAATTCTGATCAAGGCAATCAAAATGTCAGTAAATAAGGAAATAAGGTGATGGATTGACGCTTCAAAATGTAGTGGAATTGAGATTAAATTAAATTAAAAAACTAACACCTCGGTTTCCCCTCGAAATAACTCTTCCTTTAGTTTGTGGCTTCGGATCTAACTAATAATATATATATAATAATCCAATCTTATATTATAAAATGTGATTTAAATAATAAAGACTTCTTGCTGCCAAATGCAAGATATGTTTAGTTGCAGACAGAAGAAGCGACAGCTCAGCAGAAATGTTAGAATTGTTTAGAGCAAGTTTTTAAGAATTGTTAATTAAGCTCCAACATAGATTAGTCTTAATTAAGCACGCTCCTGTTGTCCCACATTAAAACAACAGTCACAGTTTCCACTTCAGAGTACACTGGTATTTACAGGATTTCCAGCAGCACTTGAAAGCAGCACCAACACTATGAGTGAGTTAGTTTTCACGCTGCCCATTGAAGCTCCACCTGAATAAAGTCACCACATATCAACACCAGAGGAACGATAGGATGGAAGGAAAAGGCAAAGACCATCTCTGTTCTCTGAGCCTGAGCAAATGATCCGAACGATGAATTAAATGCAGTGTTCTTTGAGAGAAAGTGTTAAATACTGTATTTCAAATCTTGTTTAGTGTGGGCCTTTTCTTAAGAATAAGCTCTCTTAATTAAAAACTCCTGCACTTTTAAAGCTTTATCAGTGTAATACATGATTTAGATTGTAATAGGATTTTTCAAATGTTAGTGCATAATTAGTCATCCCACCACAAAGTGAAAAAAGTGCTGTTTGAGTTGTTTCACTATATTTGACACGGAAATACAGTTTAATAATATTTTACATTAACTTCTATACATCTTATTTTAACTTTAAATTGCACATTCTTACTTCCTATGTTTTTTTATAATATTTATTTTATTCTAGTTTATTCTCAAATTGAACAATTCTCCTGAAAATCAGTGTTTCTGATTCTGAGTAAAGCTGACAAATTAATTAATGGAACATTTGTGGTTTTTAAAAGTAATTTTTTCAATCAAAAATGTCAATATCAAATTAAAGCGAATGTTTTTGGATTCCGGACGGACAAACCAAGATATTTAAATTCATCCCACTGCACTTTTGAAAGGGGGTTGGACATTTTACATTCACTTTTCTCCTATCTTATTTTAACTTTAATTGCACATTCTTACTTCCTTTGTTTTTATAATATATTTTTTATTCTAGTTTATTCAAATGATGTTTTACGAACATCAGTATTTCTGATTCTGAGTAAAGCTAAGACATTTAATGAATGGAACATTTGTTGTTTATAAAAGTAATGTTTTTGATCAAACATTTCAGGAAATGCTTTTTTGAGCCAAAACAAAATGGAGATCTCCTGCTGTTCTCTATCAAATATCAAATTAAAGCCAATGTTTTTGGATCTGGGACGGACAAAACAAAACATTTTAAAATCAAAATAGTTGTTAGTTGCAGCATTAATGATTTTTATGAGTTACTCATTACTTGTTTTAGCGTGGCCAAACCAGAAATTAAGAGATGCGAAAAAGAGCACAGAACAACAGAAGAAACAGGAAAAGAAAGGAAAAAACAAGATGGCCGACAGTGCAGCGGGTCACTGTTCTGCCTGCAGCTCGACCC
>NW_011348917.1:39592-43943 GCF_000735185.1 Notothenia coriiceps
ACGGGGCGGGGGGGGGCGAGAAAACACAAATAATGTTGAGTCAGATAGCAGAGGACATGTGGTAAACAAAATCAAAGAGTCTAAGGCTTCATCCACATTCCTGTGTTTAAACAAAAACCATATCCTTAGGGCCGGTTTCCACATCGCACCGTTTTCTGAGCGCCGGCGTCTTTTCTAATTGATTCCAACGAGAGGGCAAGCTATGGGAAGGGACCGGCGTCTCTGAGCCGGTGACGACATTGTAAACATTTTATTAAGAGCTTGTTTCTTTCCGTGTTTGTCGGACAGAAATCTTTTACTTGAAGTCCTATTTTCCTGTTAAAATAGGACTATTATTAATACATTTTTATATTTTACTTATTTCATTTATTTATTTACTTTAAAGTTTTTTTCAAAATTCTTTCTACGCGTCTCCAGACTTGAATGCAATCCTGAAGTTTTTCTCGATAACACGCTGTCAACTTAGTGTCCATACTACTACAATAATGTAGTAGTCAGCCACACAAGTAGTATGCTTTCTTGTTTATTTCTTGTCTTTTCATTGTTATTGAATATCTCTTTTTATGCTGCTGCAACACAACAATGTCCCAAATTGGGATCAATAAAGTTATTGTCTTATCTTATCTTAGTGACCGGTATTTGTCAAAGCTTCAGAAACACAAAAGGGAGAGAAATCAGCAACTTTCTCGCTAGATTTAGAAACGTTTCCAAACTTCAGACTAAGGCTGCTCAATTAATCGTATTTTAATAAAACGATTATTTTTTTATTATTATTATTACTTTTTTTAAATAATTTTTTTTTTGTATTGGTTTTTCAGATGAATTATACTTAAAGTTCAGGGTAATCAACTGTTCAAAACAAACTGTTCAAAAGTTTTTTCTCCAATAAATGAATGTTTTCAAAGTCAATGAATAATCGCATTTAATAACCGCAATTACAATTATTGACCCAAATAATCGAGATTATGATTTTTGCTATAATCGAGCAGCCCTACTTCAGACTGAAGAACACCACTCGCCGCAAGAGTGAGTTAATACAATATAATACAATTGAACTGAAATAATGTAAATAGAAACTGATTCAAATCTGTATCTAATGTAATAAAATCAAGTACATTTTTATCATTAAGCCCAATATTAGAAATAACCAATTTGTCAAATCTGGGCCACTACAGCTAAACTTTAATCCACTAAATGTTTAAGAAATAAATTGTGAAGAGCAAAACAGGAGGGACAAACATGGTGATGAAGTTTTGATGGTAAAAAAAAGGGCTGGGTGAAATTCTGGCTCAAACATTAATGATTTATTCTTTTAATAATAACAATTAATCATTTTAAGCATGGTCATCAAACTCATAAATTGATCAGTATAAAGACGAAAGAATAAATGAGAATTATTTCAATTTAAGTAGAGAGAATGGAAAGTCAGGAGATTGAGTTAAATTACTGCTTATTTCAGAGATGCTTAAAGAGAAAGAAAGAAAATAGATTTGCTTAAATGTGTGGTTTATTTGTGCGCTTATTGGTCAGTTAAAGATCTATTAAAGGAGACTCAGATTGACGATTGGCAGTGTGTGAGATTTTTCGACGCAGATTAGGTGTGCATTAGGCAACATCTGTGTGAGATTTTCTACAAAAATAAATAATTTCCTGTGCATTGTGGCCCTATTAGTGACTCCTGGTGATCTGAGAGTGCTAACAGCTGTGGATGTGTGTCACCCTGCAGTCTTACCCTCCCTCTCCTCCTCCATGTGGCTGATCCGCAGCACCATGGCAGCTTTCTCCTCTTTGGCCCGGTCCCTGGCGCTGACGGCATCAGAAACCATCTCCTGCCACTCCAGAACGTGACTCTGAGTGTCGTCCGCACTGCCCGACTCACTCGCCTGACAGCACACAGGGAGAGAGGTACAGGGTGAGTTTAAGAAGGTTTCAACAATGTTGTTACGTCCGAGCTCGGGGGAAAGGGAAAGTAACATATAACCAGTTGGTGTTGGTACATTAAAAGCTCAAAGCTCAAATGAAATGGCAAAAAGCAGCCACAAACAAAACAAAGGGCCAGAAAGGCACCGGTTTAAATAAACAAACAAAGGGAAACTAAGGGACACTCTTAACTAAGAGTTAACTATTAAATACACAAAATAAATAACTAACAAACAATAAACAAAACCCCTCACTTCTTAAGTGGAACAAGAAACTAACAGTCACATGACTTCACCTCACCACCGCTAAGCTAAAGGTGGCTAATGTTGGGCTATAAAGGAACTACAGCACGGTCACATGACTTCACCTCACCACCGCTAAGCTAAAGGTGGCTAATGTTGGGCTATAAAGGAACTACGGCACGGTCACATGACTTCACGTCACCACCGCTAAGCTAAAGGCGGCTAATGTTGGGCTATAAAGGAACTACAGCACGGTCACATGACTTCACGTCACCACCGCTAAGCTAAAGGTGGCTAATGTTGGGCTATAAAGGAACTACAGCACGGTCACATGACTTCACGTCACCACCGCTAAGCTAAAGGTGGCTAATGTTGGCCGTGAAGACGTTTAGTTGGCTCCTTTAGACTCTTGTTAACAACCCAGAGAAATTTAAAATAGGCTGTAACAAAACACAGTTATGGTGGGGACAAGTTAACAGCAGTTAATGTGTTATTTAAGGTATACATGTAATATCTTAACATTAAAGAAGAGAGGAGGAGATCTGTGGATGATTTGGTATTTTCCATCCATGTCTACTTTCATTTCCCATCGCACCCGAGTGAAGCAGAACATTATTTAAGTCTTCCACAATGAAAGCACATTCTAGCAAGATTTAGAGCGTCCAATTTAAGAAGTATAAAATCATATTCAAGACCATTTTAGACATTGTTCGGCTCACATTTGACAATTGAATCTAAGACCTATTAATACTTTTTGAGGAACTATTTAACTCCCTGTAAATCAGGCACAAAGATTAAGCAGGAAAGTCTGCCCTCTAACCTGAGAGGCCGTCCTCTTGGTGAACTGCTCCAGGTCGGCCTGTAGGGTCCTCTGCTGCTCCTCGTACACCTCCAGCTTAGCCTCCAGCGTTTCTACCAGAAAACATCAAACAAACAGAGTTCATTTTGGCATCACAGCGAGAAAACCACCAGACTCAGGGACAGTTTCGTCCACAGGCAACAAGACCGTTAAACACCTGAACTAAGAACATCCATTAACAATGAAGTATCACTTATAGAGACTCTTATGGCACTACTTCTACTCTATTTCATTGTATTTACTTTCACGTATTGTATCTGTTTTATTGTGTTGGAGGAGGAGCCTGTGACCTAAGATGTTCATCGTCATAACTACACTGTAGCTATGTACGAATGACAATAAAAGCCTGTTGTATCTTGAATCTTGAATCTTGAAATGACAGACACAGATAAAACATGAAGCCCTGAAGTCTCTGCTGTCAGGTTTGAGTTTGTTACCGTTCTTAGCTTTGAGCTCCTCGTACTGCTCCACCTTCCAGAGGTTCTCCTCCCTCTCCTCCTCCAGCGCTGTGATGCGACTCCGCAGGGCGTTCAGCTCCGGGGGCGCACCTCCCGCCTGAAGGGGACAAAATAAAGTTATTTTAAGTTTTTAAAAAGATTGCAGGCACGCAGAGAAGAGTTATTCATGCATTTAAGACGAGTGTGTGAATTAACATGACGATTATCAGAATCAGAATATTTATTTATTCCAGGTGACAATCTGAAATAAACACATGTACCGTAACTTTCGGACTATAAGCCGCGCCTTTTTTCCCATTTCTCGACGCTGCGGCTTATATAACGGTGCGGCTAATCTATGGATTTGTACAGCTAACGGCCACTAGGGGACCTCCTAAATCTATGGACTTTACAGGTTACAGTCCACCACCTTTAACTCTATGGGCTCTATGGCCGGTCCGCGGACCCCCACCTTTAAGCGGCGGGCTCCAGCAGGAAAAGCTGGAGGCCGGAAAAAGTGAGACAGGTAGCGTGCAAAAGTAAAAGTGGAACCGAGAGTGGTACGAGACACAGAACGAGAGCAAGACAGACAGACATTACGAGAGCGAGACAGTTTGTCCCCGTACCACTGGTTGAAAACCACTGCTGTAGATCACTGCCGGTACGTGTGCTGGGAGCGCACCGTTTAAGTTTGAAAGTTGAAAAGTTTGTGTGTCTGAAACGCTATGTGATACAGTACAGTTTACACAGCACAGTACATGTTCTGTAGCTACTATTGCACTAAATGGTAACACTTGAATACGTTATGCAAATATGCAACTTGTTTGTTGAAATGTTAATAAATGGGAGCTTCCTCAAACAGCCATCTCTTTCCCGACAATCCCCTCTGTGCA
>NW_011348917.1:44155-48948 GCF_000735185.1 Notothenia coriiceps
CAGGAAAAGCTGGAGGCCGGAAAAGAGTGAGACAGGTAGCACGCAAAAGTAAAAGTGGAACCGAGAGTGGTACGAGAGACAGAACGAGAGCAAGACAGACAGACATTACGAGAGCGAGACAGTTTGTCCCCGTACCACTGGGTGAAAACCACTGCTGTAGATCACTGCCGGTACGTGTGCTGGGAGCGCACCGTTTAAGTTTGAAAGTTGAAAAGTTTGTGTGTCTGAAACGCTATGTGATACAGTACAGTTTACACAGTACATGTTCTGTAGCTGCTATTGCACTAAATGCTAACACTTGAATACGTTATGCAAATATGCAACTTGTTTGTTGAAATGTTAATAAATGGGAGCTTCCTCAAACAGCCATCTCTTTCCCGACAATCCCCTCTGTGCACGAACCCTTACATATGGTAATGAAACATTAAAACACCTGCGGCTTATAGTCCAGTGCGGCTTATATATGTACACATCATTCAATTTAGCTGCTGCGGCTTATATTCAGGTGCGCCTTATAGTCCGAAAATTACGGTATATATGTATTTAATATTTATATGTACATAAGAAAAACATTTGGCAATAAATTAAAATAAATATAATAGAAATATGAATATAAACATAAGTTGAAGTAAAAAAAGTGCAATAATAGGATAAAGTTGAATAAATAAAAATATTTAAATAAACATGAGAAGTTAAATAGAAATGTGCAACAGAAGTATACAAAATGAAATACAAACATTTATAAAAACCACAGGAAGTTGAAGTAAAATTGTGCAATAAAACGATAAATAAAAAAATAAATATAATAAAAATATTTATATAAACATAAGAAGTTCAATTTAAATCCTCAAAAACTAAATGATCCGTAATTTACAATACATGAAGTGTTGATTTGCACGGATAAATTAAAGAGTGTAACGACTTTTGGAATAAGAAAATTAATTAATTAATACATTTTAAAAATTAATCTAAACATATTTTTTTTCCTCTCACCTGGCTTTTCTTTAGCTCCTCCTCCAACTGCCTGATCCGAGTTTTGGACCAGGCTTTCATCTTCAGGAACTTTGTCTCCGATCTGCTCGCCTCGTCCGTCTTCTTCTTGGCTCGGCCTGCAAAAAGAAAACAAAGGGAGAAAGTTACTTTGAATAATAATAATAATAATCAAAGCTTTAGGAAAATCAACATGTTGTCTAAAATCATCCAACAGATTGAAAAGCATTGTAATTACAAAAAATACATCAGATTGTTTTTATTAAATCAGGTTCACAACAATTATCTTGGGTGAATATTTGATTAAGAACTACTACTACTACTTTTACTTTAGATCCAATTAAGAAATTACCACTTTATTTGATTCACATGTTGTGTATAGGGTCTTCTTGGCGTTAAAAGCAGAAGTTAGAAGTTTGAACTGATCCATGTATTTTCCGATGAAAGCCTCAAAAAACCTGAGAGATTTTCAGTTGAATTCTTCAATAAGTAAATGTAGCTTTCAGGAAGTAAAGGCAGCATTTAATACTAGACTTTTACACAAGTTACTTTACTCTGAAATGCAATTTAATTATTTTCCTTTGTCATAAATAAGTGTGTATTACATATTTTCTATTTTTAAACCAAAGATATACTTATTATTAATACACTTTTGGATCATTGAGCAGCCACAGTTAGATTAGTTCGTTGTGTATTTGCTTAGCGTTAAGTGTTTTTAGGTGGTTCATATTTCTGTATAACATGAACTCGCGTTATTAATATATATTTTAATTACTACCTGTTAAGTGTCTGAACTGAATTCTCAGACACCAGTCCCTATTCTCCATCCTGTCTCATGATATTCTTGTATTTTAACCCACCTTCAAGTTAAGGCAGCATTTGTTATTAGACTTTTACACAAATTACTTTACTCTGAAATGCAATCCAATTATTTTCATTTCACAAAAATATGTGCTTATTACATATTTTCTATTTTTAAACACATTTTCGTACTTATTAATATACTTTTGGACCATTTAGCAGCTAGTGTTAGATTAGTCGTTGTGTATTTGCTTAGCGTTAAGTGTTTTTAGGTGGTTCATATTTCTGTCTAACACATGAACTCTCCAATTCTAGACGTGTTATTAATATATATTTGATTAAATTATATTTTGAACTGAATTCTCAGACACTATTATTGACCGTATTGTTCTTGTATTTGTATTTTTATGGTAATGCTGTATTGTTTTGTAAGCGTACTGTTCTATGGTCACATTTTTAGTCACTTTATATATTAATCGTTTTTAGCTTTTATTGCCAAATGATACTTATACTGTCTGTTATGTGTGATTGCACCTTTGGGAATGCCTAGAATTTGGCAGTACTCTGTGTAGTGACGATAAAGGAATCTAATGTCTCTATTCTCCATCCTGTCTCATGACTGTTCTTGTACTTTAACCCACCTTCCAGCTCTGCTATCCTCTGATTGGAGGCTGAATCACTTCCTGTTTCCTCCTCCTCTCTGTGAGGAGGAGGTGCAGCAGACCTCCTGATCTCCTGCTGCTTCTGCTCCATCTGCTCCTGGAGCTCCTCCTTCACTCGCTGGACCTCCGCCTGCTGCTTCTCCATCAGGTCTCGCAGCTGCGCTCGCATCACGTGCTTCTCCGCCTCCATCTTGGACTCCAGACTCTCCCGTTCCACGTGCAGCCGGCGGAGACGCTCCGTGAGCTCCTGTGGGGAGAAAGGACGACGAGGAGAGAATGAAACACAAACGTCTTTCCCTTTGTTTTTGATAATGTTCCTTACTCTTTATTTGTTATCATTGTTGTTGTTTGTCATGGATATAGTCTTGTTCTGTAAAGCACTTTGAAGGGCTGCATCTTGCATGAAAGATACAATATAAATAAAGACTATTATTATTATTGTTTTTATTATGAACATTATTGATTGGGTAGTTTCATTTCTCTACATATTTGAAGAGGAATGCCTTTTACATTTATCAGGAGAGGAAAGTATCTGTATCTCATCCTATAGACGCCAGGCGTTATTAACAAACATGATGTAAGCCATTCCTCATACTCCATACTGTACATGTAAAGTCCTCTGTTTGATTTGTGTTCAATGATACTTCTTTTATAACTGCACAGATAAGGGGCTCCTTATTTTCATCTAAAGTAACAGACAGAGAATCAGCACTTTGGAAACAGGGCTGAAACAGAGGGGATTATGGGTAATGCTGCAATGATCCGTTTGGTGTTTGGAACCAAACACTTCAGAGACATGTTCTGTATATATCTGAGACCTATGATATATTGATGAAATACAGTGTGATAGGGAACTTTAAACCCCTTTGTCTCCTAAATTTGATCCAGTGATGTTGGTCAGTATCAGATCGATCAGTGCACCAAGAGGAAAGTAAATGTTAATTACCTTTATCTGTTGGTCCCTGCCGTCCACTTCCTGCTGGAGGACATCGATGACCTGAGTTTTTCCCAGCAGCACCTCCTCCTTCTCATAGAGCTTCTGCTTGAGAGCCTTCAAAAGCTGAGGAGGAGAGAAAAGAAGTGTTTAAACTTTGAATTACACAGAAGCATGTGCCTAGAGTAACAGGGTTCCTGCAGGTTTCACAAACTCAAATGTAAGAATTTTAAGACCTTTTTAAGACCACTTTGAATAGAATTTAAGACCCATTTCACGGCAAGAAAGTATGAAGGGGAATTGCTATGAAAGAAAAAATACGTCCCATAATTACTTATTAAGTAAATGTATTCACGTTCAAAATAAGAACGATGACTGATCTAGACGTGATCAGAAGTACCTTTCAAATCCGATCATTTTTAAGAACTTAAATCATAATTAAGACCTTTCTTATTTTTTTGATCATAGTTAAAGGTCACCTATCATGCTATTTTTAGGCAATAGCATAGGTCTCAGATTTATACAAATAAATAAAAAACATGTCTATGAAGTGTTTTGCTCAAAATATCAAACAGATCACCCATTCTAGCCATGCCTCATATCCCTCTATTTCACTTCCTGTTTCAAAAGTGATGATTAAAAATGAGACCCTGTGTCTTAATGAGATGTTCGCCTGTATAAATGAAGGCTAACATTTTTTTTTTTAAATTAAACTGAAAAGAATAAAAATAAGAGGGGGCGGAGCTTATGCCGGCTCATGCTATGCACCTGGCAGAAACTGTCTAAAATGCTGCGGTGATGAAACGTAAGGATTATTAGATCAAAGATTATGTCTGAAACAGTATGGAGCTCAAAGGCTTTCTCTCTTGCCGGTTATACCACAAGGTGAGTTCCTTTTTACTTCCTGCTTCTTCACACACATGCTCTCCAGTACAGGTTAGCTCTGAGTGTTAGCGATGCTAATGTAAACACCGACCATATTACGTCCAAAACAGTCGGGCATTGTTTCTGATAGCAACGTTTCTGATAGGGCCGTGGGTCCACATTTCAGATATTACGTCATATCGGACGCAAATCTGGATCAGCTCCGTTGTTCCCCCGTTTTTAGAGATTTGGGTACGGAGGAAAAGAGAGAGGGTTTTATTCTCTGACGCTGCGTGAGTTCCCCGACACACCGGGGACACATCTTTATGTATAAAAGACATCAAAAAGTGCATTTTGCATGATAGCTCCCCTTTAAGACTTTTTAAGACCCGGCGGGAACCCTGAGTAACTTATCTGAGGTAAGGAACTGAAACACTTTTAAACAGAATGACATCTTACAATGAAGCCATGAAAAGTACGTAAGTTGAGTGTTTCCTCACTGATTCATTAGGTCATGAGTGTTGTTGTCTCTACCTGCTCTA
>NW_011348917.1:51983-58440 GCF_000735185.1 Notothenia coriiceps
CGGGAGACGCCTCGGCACTCCCTCGCCGCCACCACCCCCACACTATACGATTAAGTATCAATATCCATGATACCCCGCAGATTAGATAAGCGTTTTCAGATTTTGGGATTCGGATCAGATTATCTTTATTGTCCTCATTGGTAAAAAGACAAAGTTGTTGCTTGCTCTTATATTTTGTTTTTGCTAATTTGTAAATTCAACTTGTATATTTTCTACTTCTTTGTTTATTTCTAGTCTTTTTCATTTGCATTGTACAATGCCATGTCTTTTTATGCTGCTGCAACGCAAACATTTCCCGAATTGGGATCAATAAAGTACTATCTTATATCTTATCTCTCACCGGAGAAAAGACACAAATGTGAAAAATAACTGAGCTCGATTGTAAAGGGTCCCGACTTTACCGCTAGAAATAAGACACACTATAATATATATAAAAACAGAATGAGAGCCAAGATGCTGCTTCTGCACTGCATCTGTGACCGTGCTGTAGTTCCTTTATAGGCCAACATTAGCCTCCTTTAGCTTAGCGGCGGTGACGTGAAGTCATGTGACCGTCCGTGCTGTAGTTCCTTTATAGCCCAACATTAGCCACCTTTGCCTTAGCGGCGGTGACGTGAAGTCATGTGACCGTCCGTGCTGTAGTTCCTTTATAGCCCAACATTAGCCTCCTTTAGCTTAGCGGTGGTGACGTGAAGTCATGTGACCGTGCTGTAGTTCCTTTATAGCCCAACATTAGCCACCTTTAGCTTAGCGGTGGTGACGTGAAGTCACGTGACCGTGCTGTAGTTCCTTTATAGCCTAACGTTAGCTTTTTACTTCAAAAATCGCAAAGTGGTGTTAATACGTGGAGATTATCCTGCTGAACTAAACTTGTAAGTATCATAAACGTTTGTTTGACTCAAAGATTATTCTCTGCAATAATCCAAAACCCATGGAAGAATTCCCATTGTGGAGGGAACCAGAGAGATGCTGCCTTCAGGGTCAGCCTACAAAAATACATCATCACTGCACCTCTCCATAGGCGTGACTCTATAGGTAGATTCAATAGGATGAGGGTGCAGTGGGATTAAGTCCCCCCCCCACACAGGAAGTGAGAGCTCTGGTTGTTTCAGACAAAGCCCTGGGCTCAGCAGATATCTGGACATGAAACACACTGCCAAGCTTTGGCTGGGTTTCCTTTGAGCTAATTAAAGTTAGGCTGAAAGATACTGTAACATGATATTATAGCTGAAAAGGGCTGAGTAATGTTCTCACTGTCAGGACTGATTTAAATCAATGGTCCCATGGTCTCCTCTGCATTGAATTTAAGTGGAGGAATCGCTGTGATTAGGAACAGAGTGTGAAACAATTCCACAAACTCATGAACATAGCAACATTTTGTTGACATTTCAGAAACACCCTTAAGCTTTTCTTCAGTGAGCTTAGTTCAAGAACAAACCATTTCAATCAGATATGGAAAAATGAGGCTACGAGCATGTAAATAATAAGATAAGAAGGTATACTCACTGCAGATCCAGGCTCTCCCTCTTCAGCGGAAAACCATTTCAGCATGGTTTCAGTTTAGACCTTCAAAACACACAGTAAATAAATCATTTCGAATCCGTAAAAATGAAATTATTTGCACATTCCCGATACAATATTGCACATTTCTACTTAAAGGTACAGATTTAAAAGAACTTCACAGCTCTTTTGTGTTTTTCATGTTTTCATTGTATAATTGTATTTATGTATTCTTAGTATTTTCTTCTATTCTACATTTAAAATTGGTCTTAGAGCTTTTTCAACTATATTTCATGCTGCTAGGTTTATGTTATGTCAAATGTTTTTGATGCGGTGTATTAACAATGCAAATTCCTTTAAAAAATAAACTGGTTTAGTATGTATTCCACTTTACAATTCTGTCATGTTGTAGATCCATGACATTATATGTTAAAAATTGCATCTAATCATGAACATGAACATGTGTAATTTTAATGGTTGACATATATACATTACATGTTGATACATGTTGAATGGTGGTATGGTATAATACAGAGGATAATACAGAGGATGGTAAGATCTCTTAAAAGGCTGACGCTGCGTTTTAAATAGCCATTATAGAATTGCAGGCAATATAAGACTGCGCTCTCTCTGTCTTTAAAATATTTACAAGCTCACTAGGCCAGCAGATAATGGCAGAAGGAGTACAGGCTTTCAGGTCAGATCATCAAGTCGTTCAAGTGTGGGATGTAGGCCAAACCGAGAACTTAACCATAAAGCATTTATTACACTCTCTGTAGAGCTGGGTTCAGGCTAAATAACAGCAGCTGGAAAGCACAACCATGTTTAAAAGCAGGCTGACAGACAGGTGTGGCTCTGGGTAATTAGTGTAGCCAGTATCCAAACAACGAGGAGATTACACTGTGACTTGAGGCCTGTTAAAACACGGGGTGCATTACCAGACAAATCATTCAGCCGTACCCACGTGACGCAGATAAATCAGGTCAGACTGGTCCTCAGCTGCATAATACTTCAAAACAATGTGGATATTTGGTATATTTCCAGAAATGCTAAACGACTTGAAGCAATTTATTACACACACACAATATGAGCTTACTTATTTGTGAAAAGAGCAAGCACACAAGCTCAACAGAAGCTGTTATGGTTGATAAATGAACTACTTTATCGATTATTAATATATTCTCTTGACTATTTTACCACCTTGTATTCCTTTAAATCTTATATATCATGTCTGCTGCATGTGTGCAAAAAGGGTATAGACGTCTGACCTGTATGTAACTTCTTGTTTTCGGTTCATCTTGTGTTTATGTGACACATCATGTGTATGAAAAGTGCTATCCAAATAAAACGTTCTTCTTATACATGTATATTACTCTAGGGACTCGTTTATTTTAAATTAGCAGATTATTTAGGTTTATATAAATATTTGTATTTTTTATTCCACATTTTTTCTTTAACTTCTTGTGTTTGGAAAAAATATGTTATATTATTTTTATCGTATTATTATGTTGCACATTACCCTGTGACTAAAACAGTTGCACATGAGTTAGCTTGTAGCTTGGAGGACATTTAATGTCAAATAATGTACAGATTCATGAATATTAGTAATTTGATGGTTAACATAATACAAACCATTTGTGGTTAAGTCTCTAAAGAGTAGGACTGATGATGCATTTAAATGAGTGAGCAGCAATGTAATCCTCACGCTTTATGCAATTAATTTACACAAGATGAGTTCACTTATTTGTGATTAGCAAAAGAGGAGCACATTTTTACTTAAACTTCTTAAGGATATATATTCATTTCAATGTTATTGTATTCTTTTATTGCAGATTTTGACTCAAACTCCTTATGTTTATATAATTATTTGCATTCAAAAACTAAAATAATATCCCTTTAAGTAACATTTCAAACCGACGTTTGCTAATGTGCTAGCTTGCACCTCCAAAATGCTATACTGCCCGACTTATTTACCCGTACCACGGCTCATTGGAACCGCAAATGCATCACACTTGCCCCCAGAAAAGGGCCTTATGAGTTGGGGTAGGCGTCACAGAGAAAGTCGGGCAGTTATTTTAAAAAATACCAGATATAGCTGACGTTAATCCAGCTAGCTAACTTTATCTTGCTGACACGCTAACTTAGCTAGCATTTTTGACTGTCCACTTGAGAGATTAGCTCGGTCAAGCAAGATTTAACCCATTAAATGTCACTTTTAAATGCTTACCGGATTCAAAACGTCATGAAGGATCCACCTGACACCTCACAACGTTGGGGAAATCCCGCTAAAATGCATTTTTATTCCACTTAGCGACGAAATTGCAGAGATATTCCTGGGTCACGTTTGTCAACAGACAACTGGAAGGAGAAGTGCGCATGCGCAGTTCTGTCACAGTGACAAATCCCGGAAGCGTCTGTTGTTTTTCCAACCCAGTTGATATTTAGCCACGCCCACTTCTGCATAACGACGGCATTGACGGAGCGTCAGAGCGTATTCGTCTTGGTTTTCGTCCCATGTAAATTATGAACTTGACTGCCTCAGTGGTTCATCTTAATACTAGCAGTATATTCCTTGTTGTAGTGGACATTACCATGGAAAAATGTTCTAATAAATACATCAGAAATTGCATACAAAGTGTAAATCTGCCCAAAGGAAGATTCTTCTTAGCTTCAATTTAAATCAATTGGAAACTAATTGTATTTTATTTTATATTTTAATGCACTTTTTTATTTGACCTTCTTATGTCTATATACATATTTGTATTCTATTTAAATAAATGTTCTCCCTTTATTGCAAAGTTTTACTTATAAATAATATATATATATTATATACATATGTGTATTCAATAATTGCTTTATTCCACATTGTTTCTTAAGCTTCTGATTTAAATAGTTGTATTCCATTTGTATTGATTTGATCCTTTTATTGCTTCTACTTACTTATTTATGTTAAGTACAATATTTGTAGTCTTTTTTATTATATTTTATTTCAACTAATTGTATTATTTTATTCCACATGTTTACTTTAAGTTTTTTATGTTAATTAAGAGTTGTTTAACCTATTTAAGGTATTCTTTATTTTATTCCACATTTGTACTTTAACTTCATATATTTAAATATTTTTTTTTTAAATAATATTTTATTTCACATTTGTACTTTTACTTCATATTTGTTATATAAATAACTGTTATCCTGAGCTCCTTGATATTAATGCCCTGGTTCTGAATTACTGTGCACAGTGGGGGCTTTTGGGTGTGCTTCTTGACAGCAGCATTAATTATTGAAGAGTTTTCTTATGTATTACATGCATAAGGCACTAAGGCTGTGTAAGGTGTGCAGACCACAGAGCATAACAGTCTTATCCCGGAGGACCACAATCTTCACGGCTTTGACGTCAAATGTTTTTAATCTGGTTGAGGGCTCAGCGGTGGCATTTTGCCAACACCCTCTCTCTCTGTTTCTGTCAAAGAGGCGAAGGGGCTCCTGCTTACAAGCTAATTTATTAATGCTCAGTAAAGATTGATCTGTCTTTTTCTTCAAAGCAATGGAGTTTTAATGTTTTTGGAAGAATGAAGGTTTTCTTATGGGGGATTTGAAAAGGGCCACCGAGTCAATTGGATTTGTTTTGCAGGTCAACTTTGAATAGCCCACGGTGGGTCGTCTGAAGAAGAATGATGTTTGCTGCACGGGGGAACAATGTGGATGACAACTTGTCTTTAGGATTTCCTTTATTTTAACTTCATTTTGCTGCTTTTTCACTTAAAATATGGGTCAAAAACCGAGTAACTTAGATAAGGAGGTGACTCTCCAACACATGCAGGAACTCTACCTCAAATTTGCCACAGATTGTCCGAGTGGAAACCTGCACCTGCACGAATTCAAGAAAATATTCGGAATAAACAGCAAATCCACGGAAGAAGAATGCGCATTCATGGACAATGTTTTCAGATCCTTCGACACGAACCATGTAATGTAACAGTGTCTTCTTGAGTGTGTGGTATTGAATATAAATATACAATATTTTAAATAATGCATTGCTGGATGAAGTGATGTTGACTAATCACTTTGACCCATTCATTTAGCATTTTATGAGTTTCTGTGTGACTGATCTATCCTGCTTTTCCTCAGGACGGTCATTTGGACTTCATGGAGTACGTGGCAGCTATTCATCTTGTCCTTCGTGGGAAACTAGAAGACAAATTGAGGTGGTCGTTTAAAGTTTATGACAGAAATGGAAACGGCTGCCTGGACAGACAGGAAGTGAGACACATTGTCAAAGTAAGTATTCAGTTGTTTTATTTAAGATTTAATATCTTATTTTCATACTTTTCCTGTAGAATATAGTTTGGATTTGGCAAACCTTTTTGACATTGCTTTCCAACGGGACACTGTGTTGGTCTACTTGTTTCCACTCTTGGTAAATAATTAATACAATTCAACAACCCCTATTTCTATCCAAAATTACACATGCAATGCAGCTGGTTTCATCACTAAAATGGAGGACTACGGAAAAGCTTTAAGTACAGTCTCACTATATACATATCTTTCAGTCCAAATGGAGGTCATATTATTAGATTATTAAGGTTTCAAAATATGTTTTATTTGTAAAGTTTATTGTAATTTATTGTGAAGTCCCTTTAATTTTATTTTAAAATGCATTTTCATTTTGAAGCTACTCTATATTTTAGACTTGACTTCATACATTATTTTAGATACATTATTACATTTATTTTATACGTTGTTGTACCAGTATTTATGTGCAGGAAGAATAGCTGTCTACCTGCTACCTTTCTCTGTGGTGTGTGTGTGTAGTTGTGTGTTATCAGTGTGTAGTTGTGTTATCAGTGTGTAGTTGTGTTATCAGTGTGTAGTTGTGTGTTATCAGTGTGTAGTTGTGTTATCAGTGTGTAGTTGTGTGTTATCAGTGTGTAGTTGTGTTATCAGTGTGTAGTTGTGT
>NW_011348917.1:58474-67203 GCF_000735185.1 Notothenia coriiceps
GTGCGTGCGTGCGTGCGTGCGTGCGTGCGTGCGTGTGTGTGTGTGTGTGGAAGAGAGGGTGACACAGGGCCAGTACTCAGCGTGTCATATCCCAAGTTTAGTTTCTGCTAGTTAATAAAATGTTGCTTCTTGTTATTATTTCCTACGTTACATAATTTATTGTGAATTACTGCTCAACTTTTATTTATACCTTTGAAAAACAAAAGTGTGTGTATTCCCTGTTTCAATTCAGATTATCACCAAGATAAAGACACACAATGATCCGGGCGTCCCCGTGGACGTTGATGGAATTTGTGACAGAATATTTGACTCTGTGGACAAGAATAAAGACAGCAAGTACTACAGTATATCACAATCATCTTTCTTCTTGTGCTGTTTTACTTTGATCACATTCAGATTGTGCGTCCTCCTGCGTCTCTTAGGTCAGATTACTCTGGAGGAGTTCATGGAGGGGGCTGAGAAGGACCCTTGGGTGTTGGAACAGCTCAAACTGGACATCGGGCCCTGTGATTGGTTCATTGATCGGAATGAGAAGAAACCCTAATAAAGAGGATTCATGATATATAACGAACACAAAGTAGAAGTCTGCCGTCGGAGTTGTTTACACACATTGGTGTCAGGTCAACGCTCATGTTGGGAGGTTTTCGAAGGACTCAATCTGCATCGTGTTTTTTTCAATGGGAGGACATTTCTTCGGTTGTGGGAAATGCAGAACAATGGAAGATGCACCTGCATTTTCTAAGTGAAGCCTCTCAGTTGTACAGAGTTTGAGGACACAGACACATCATGGCTGAAGACGCTTTTTGACAAGAAACATTTTTATGCCTGGAAAATGGTGAATGGACACCTTTGACATATCTCTTGATGTTTACTCATTCAGATTCAAAGTGGATGCATTACTCTCCTTATTTATAATGATAAAACTCCTAAAACATATTTCCATCTGTATCGCAAAATGTAACTTGTGCTTGTTTTCTGTAAGTGAGATTGGTTGTGATTTATTTTTGTTAAATTTGAATGGTGACTTGAAGGCAATATGATATGAGGATATTTTACTCTCAGATTTACTCTGAAATGTTCCATCACAGCAGCTCCATTTGCAACGTCAACGAGGATCAATATTAAGACAAGAATTAGGGAAACAGACATAACATTACAATCACTGAAGGCAGTTGAAGTCCCTTTAACCTTTAACATACATTTGATCGATTAAACCTTGTATTTAATTTGAGGATTGACTTCAGTCTAACTTTATTAAATGGTGGGACCCTCTATCGATGTAATGGTAACTATTACTATTGAGAGATAATGTTAATATGTTTTTTATGATGATTCATTGAGCTCTCACCCTAAAGCGGTGGACAAACACTTGTGCCAAGTATTATTACAATACTGTACAACTCTCAATCACAGAGGTAAATAGCAGAAGAACAATGTGTCAACTAGCCCCAAAGGATCTAAGGCAGCGGAGAAAGTCAATCATTGACAAATAATAAGTGTCTCTTTAATGAAATTACCTGCAGGTAAGCCATCTTATTGGAGAAGCACGTCAAGATAGGGACGTACACTTATTCACTTTCTTGATGAAACGAAGCTAAGAGGATCAACTCTAAGGTCTGTGAGCTAAAACTCGAGACAGTTAGCTAAGCTTAGCATAAAGACTGGAAGCATATTAAAAACTTCTTAAACACACTGACTACTGAAATTCGTATTTCACTTTCCTTAACTGTGTTTTTGTCCATGCTCATAGCTCTCACCCCACAGGAGGGACTTTTAACACTTTGGCAAGTTAAGTTCAGGCTAGCTGTTTCCCTGTGTTCTATCTTTATGCTAAGCTACGCTAACAGTATCTTGGCTTTTATAGTCATAATTGAGAGTGGTATTAATAATCTCCTGACTCTCGACAAGTAAGCAAATAAGCGTCTTTACCAATTTGCCGAACCCACTATTTAACAATTCACAGTCCATATTGGCAACTGGCAGGCTAACCTTTCTCTAAAGAAAGATGTACCACAGGTAAAACCCAAAGAATTTAAGGCTATTTTCCCATTTACCACAGTTCAAATCTTACTATTGCAACCCAACATTATCAGGAATATACAAATGAACATTGACATGGTTTGTGCCCTTATAGATGCATTTGAAACATATATATATCTAGAATTCTTATATTTGAATGTGATGATGATATTGTTGGGTATTTTTGTTTCATATACTTCCATGTAACAAAAAACTTGCTGCTGTGAATAATAATTTCCCAATTTTGGATCAATAAAGTATTTTCTGATCTAATATTAGTCACAGCTTTTCAGTTTTCTATGACTTTCTTAGCCTTTTATCACTCGTGCCTGGTTTGAAACCCAGAAGGTGGATGAGGAAGAAAATATTATAATAAGAAGAACCATACATGCAGAGGGGATGACTGCATATGGCAGTATCATTAGTGTTAATTTATTTTACTATTACGTTCCTGTCTCTTTCTTTCGTCATGAGCAGTCTATATACTGTACAGAACACTATGATCCAGACTCAGCTCATTAGCCTGATGGGAGCTTTTACTGTATGATTTAGCCTGACTCACTATTCTTAGCCTTTAAGGCTCTTTGCCTAATGGTATCATATCCTTTAGCTCCACAGAGACCCTAGTGAGAACCAGACACACACACACACACACACACACACACACACACACACACACACACACACACACACACACACACACACACACACACACACACACACACACACACAGAGATATCTTTATTTAATCATTTTTTTCATGGTGTCCACTTGTTAGCTGTGGCTTAACAACTTGCTTATTACTCCGTTTGTTTAAACCTGAAGTAAACCGTAAGATGAACAATGTTCACTGAATAACAACCTTTAACTCAAACTGCAGTTTCAAACCAATTGATTTTATTTTGCTGATTTTTCTTTACCATTTCTTATTACCCCAAGCAGTAATAGATTGGGTGCGTTTTTAATTATGAAGCGTTTTAAAGGAACAGTTAAACTTGATGACCAAAACACAAGCTGGGAGGTTTTATACAGCTGATCTCCAGACTGAAACCACACACAAGGAATCTGACTTTATGTCTTACGTGGAGAAACGTGTGCAGTGGTTTGCAAAAAGTGCCATGTTGATTTGCAAATTGTGTGAAAAGCTGAAAACCTGTTTAGAGATTTGAGCCGATGTTTTGCTCTTTGAGTGTCAGTTAAAATAATTGTGCTTTATGTATAATTTTAGTGTGTTAGCAATCTATAAAAACTGTAAGTAGCTATTAACCACACTTATCACGTTTTCTTCTATATCCAGCACTAATGTAAGATCCATTACCTTGAGTCAGATGAGCAGTTTTAATCATTAAAACTGCTCATCTGACTCAAGGTAATGGATCTTACATTAGTGCTGGATATAGAAGAAAACGTGATAAGTGTGGTTAATAGCTACTTACAGTTTTTNCACTTATTGTAAGTCGCTTTGGATAAAAGCGTCAGCTAAATGCAATGTAATGTAATGTAATGTAATTTGAGATATGTTTCGAACTCAGACTTAATTTTAAGGACATTAAAATGTCGTTATCCCGACTTTATTTTTTCTCTCTCTTTTGTCCCTTCAGGGGCTCCCTAATATTTAGATCAACAAAATAAGTCTATATTAGAATTTGCAAATAAAGATAAAAAAATGTATTTACATTAACATAAAAAGTTTAACTGAAAATGTGCAATAAAAGATACAAAAGTATAGAATATAAATATTGATTCAAACATACGTAAGAAATTAAGGTAAAAAGTAAATCCAGGAGTCTACTGTATATACAGTACATGTAAATAGATCAAATATACTGATGTATGTGTATTAATGTAGACTGAGTACACTGAAAAAACTGAAAAGTTGAGTTGAATTAAATGAATTATGTCAACATATTACGAAAAAAATATATATATACTGTATATATATGTTAATAATTACATTTTTGTTTTCGCCCTTTTCGGATGTGTAATTAAGTAGATCATTTGTTTATATATAATTTGCTCGTCAATAATATTTTTTGTTTATCAATTTGATACTGCTTAAAGGTGGGGTATGTTAATTATTTCAGAAACACTTTTTATTATATTCCATGGAATGCTCTTAATATCCCGATAGCAATGAATATATGAAATGCTTTGACAATAAATACATTAAAAAATGTCATCTGTGGAAGCCGTGGCGCTGTAAAAAGCACGACCAATCCTCTGAGCCGGCCCGGCTAAAATAACTGGATGGCCTACCTGCCTGTCAGCCTTCCATCTGATTGGTCAGGTGCACGTTCGTGTGTGTTGGAGGAGGGGCTCTGTAAGGAAGTGGCAGATTTTTTCCGGCTGCGTATTTTCAAATTCTAGCGCATTCGAGCTGATTTCTCCAAAATTACCTACCCCACCTTTAAGTTTGTACAGTATCATAATTCTCATGTTTCATTTCATTATTATTATTATTTTGTTGTATTATTGTTTTACAAGTTTGAAATAAATCATATCAAATACAATTTAATTTAAATAAAAAATATTAGTTTCAAATTAAAATCACTGCTTTGAACTGAACTAATGAAGTTATGTGACATTTGTTGACATAATACATTTAATCAAAGTCAACGTTTCAGTTTTTTTCAGTGTATATTTTTTGTACTGCTTTTATTCTGCGTGTTTTGTGCCCCGCAGGTCAGATAACGCTGTCAGAGTTCATGGAGGGGGCTCAGAAGGACGAGTGGCTGATGAACCTGCTGAAGTTAGACGTAGATGCCAAAGGTTGGGTCATCCAGAACTGCGGGAAGACGTCCTGATTCCTCACCTGTGGGTTCTCCGCCCACAAGATATGATCTGAGGCTGACACACAGCTGCTGTCTGGGGTTTCGTCTCCGTGTCGAGCTTCTCGAGACTTTTGAAGCTGCACGGATGAATGCAGGTTTGCAGAGGTTTTAAACTCCGGTGCACAGGTCCGAGTCCTCTCTGCAAACATGTGCTCTGTCCTGATGTTAAGCTAATGTGGCTAACACAGAGCTAACACAGAGCTCTGGGAAATGCAGAACAGCAAATTGTTGTGTATTCCTGTTTATTATGTGTTTTTATATTATTTTTGATAGTGTAGTTGTCTCTGCAGAGGGGTGGGTAACTACATTAACTCAAATACTGTATATAAGTATAATTCTGAGGTACTTTGCTTAAGTATTTCAAGTTTAAGCTATTGCATATTTCTACTCCACTACATTTTTTAAGTCAATGTTGTACTCTTTAATTCATCCATGTTTATCTCGCATCTTTGAACAGATTCAGATGACTAGCTAATACAAAATATAAATCAACTAATAAATCAACATTGACATATCAATCAGAAATCCATCAAAGTGAAAATATACAGTGCAGATAAAAGGCCAACTAACATATTAAATAAAGGCAAACACGTAAACAAATCAAATAAGTTCAAAATCTAAGGACATGTAGTTAATTTATCATAATCTGCTCCACCTTGACCAGCGTGATGACAACATTAATGCATCAATAATTATAACCCTGTTATTTCATATGATCCTGAAATGGGAAAACATGCATACTTTTAAGTATATTTTAATGCCAATAATTGTGTACTTTTACTTAAGTAGGATTTTAAATGCAGGATTCTTACTTGTAACAAAGTACTTTACAATTTACTTCAGGTAACATGTGAGCACTTCTTCTACTTCTGGTTTAAATAGTTTAATATTTAACAACCTTAAAACACTTTTACATGATCTCATTTCATTTATTTGTTAGTAACTTCAGAGGTTCCTTGTGGTGTTTTTGCATGCATGTGGAGAACATACAACATTTCCATTTATCTAGGTGGTTATAACATGCAAACATGCAGCCGTTAGCCAGCAAAGGCAAATAAACATTTCTGCATTGTCACTGCAAGTATACTCAAATAATTAAGAGACCTTTTCAGGTGAAAGTGATACTTCGTGCTTTATCTGGTTCAGATGTGCATTTATTTAGTTATTAAATAACTTTTTTATCCAAACCTCATGCTATATTTTCTCTTATATTGCTTCTTCACAGTTCACACTTTTTTCCTTATACCACTTGGTGTCGTCCGGATCAGAAAAGCCGAGGCGCTTTAAACGCAATCCTCAGAGGATTAAAAAGTTAATCTTGGCTGCAGGTCTGTTTGTCTGCAGGGGCCGAGGGTACTGATCATAAGTGGAGAAGACCACACTGTGGACATAAAGTGATCAAATTGAAAAAGGGTTAATTGAAAGGCTTGGCCAAGGAAAACAAAAATCTCACATTTGTATTTATTTATCCGTCTTCTACAGATGATATCATTGGAAAAATAACGTGCACATAAACTGGCAACATGACTAACAGGACTGTTCATGTGGAAATGGAGAATTGTAATCTTACCAACATTTAATTATATTCACTTTTTTGTATTTAGACTCTACATTTATCAGTATAAGGAGCATTGGGCAGCTTTTATTTATGCAACTCCAAGCCAATCTCTATGGACTGAGCTCCTGCCATCCTGAACAATTTTTCTCATACCGGGGATCGAAAAACCAGGAATCCTGACCACTACACTAATAATAAAAAGGTATTATGGCATTGTATGCTGTGTGTTATTTGTATCTTCAGAAACTACCTTTCCAACTCCTCAACAGTTGCCTGTCTTTGACTGTTATAGGTTCATGGTACAATGCATGAGCTTCAAATCGAGAGAGATTTGGCCTCACACGGACACCGGAAACTGTATTTTTCTTTACCATTCTGTTTTAATTTCACAATAAAGTTAATAGTAATATTATGTTTGATATTATTATGTTTTATTAACTAGACCACTGGGTCATGTTAAGACCATCTTTTCTGACCGTTTGTTGTTACAAATAAATAAAAACAAGGATAATTGTGTGTTATTGTTGAGTAAATAACAGTGTGTTATTTAAAAAAGAATAACAAATTAGAAGGAAAAAAATATTTAAAAATACAGATGTCAGTATTCTGAGGCTCTGAGCCCCATTTCTTTTCCTCACGGACGGCAAAAAAAGTTAGATATTATACGATTTAAAATTAAAAACAATAATCGTGGCTTGATATTGAGTAAGATTATGTTTTTATGAACCACGCAGCTTCCGGTCTTCCAAGACCCGACCGGACAAAAAGACGTGGTACAGGGCAGGCACGAAACTTACTACCAATAGAAATACATTGCTTTTAAAATCGTTCTGTGTGACACGAAAAAAAGGGGAAAATCGTGTTGGTGAACACGAATCAATAGATTACATTTCGTGACTAAAACACAAAATGCCTTGAGACTGGCTTGACTTATCATTAGGCAATTTTAAGCTACATATTGTTTTCCCGGGGGAACCCTAACCCTCTTTGGGGTCATATTGGATACATACTGTACAAACAACACCATCTACCCCAAAGCAAAACCCTAACCTTTGGCTATTGTCCATGTGAGGAGGCACAGAAGTTCAATAACACATAATGAACTTGAATCCTATTATCTCCTGATTTTGCAATAGAAAGCATTTGTCACAATTATTGTACAACATTGGGACTTTTGCCAGACCCTAACTAAATGAATAAGGAGATGGCCTGAGTATGGGCCCCTACTGGAAGCGGACAACAATATATCTTTTCTTTTTGCTGCAATTTTTCTTCCATAAAACAGTAACCCCAAACTCTTTAAATGTTTTTAAATTGACCTATAATAGTCTCAAGGAACGTTGATCAGAGGATCAAATATATCTGCATATTTGTATACTTAATATATACTTTAAAACTTTTTCATTATTTGTTATGACTTTTAATTATGCAGCATTATATTTAAAAGCAGATTCTTAAAAAAACACTTCAGTATAGACCCAGTACAAGTGGATTGTTTTGTCTCCATCTCGACAAATTAAAATACACCAAGACATTCAGATATTTAAGCAATAGCTCACGACAGGCCGTGGTATATGGTCTTCGCGTGGGGCCGAACAACGCCCCTTAGCTGTGATATAATGAGCATATCACGGCCTGAAGTGAGCTATTGCTTTTATAAAACGGTTACCAAGACTGGCAATATAAAAGAAAAATGCACACTCCAATTTAAATAGTATTTATTAGTAAATAATGATGTTCAAAATAAAATAGTCCCTCCGTTGCCTTCTGCACGAAACATAGTGTGAGATGGTTGCTATGCAACAACACTAACAGCTAGCGAACATATTAGACAGAGAGCGTTGATCGATTATTTGGCTATTTATTTACATTTATTTGTATGTTGCTGTTTATTGTGCACACACTGAAAAACTGTCCAGCATCAGTAGAATGGCGGTCACTTGTATAGGTTGAGGTTGTTCTAGGCTGTTGCTTGGCGAGGCGAGAATATTGCTCCACTTTCTCCGGTCCCCGAGATTGGGCTTCCAGTAGCTCTGGAGAGAGCTTTCGCACCTGTGGCCACTAACGGTCATCATTTCTCTGCTTTGTTTCAAGACCCGCATCAGAAAGCTTTTGAATGGTGGTACTTTTCCAGTTGGTCTACCTGCTCTTCACGTAGGCAAGTCGTCGTTTAGGTGGTTTTTCTTCAGGAGATAGGCACTGCTCAATCCACTCCTCCATAGTAAGGCCACCCCGGAGGTAGAAGTTAACCTTAAATGTTTCCATCTTAAGCTTTGGTAGTTAGTTAGTTTCGTAACGGACGTAAAGTAACAGTTGTAGCT